>NC_135558.1:4072500-4105000 GCF_964340395.1 Glandiceps talaboti | reverse complement strand
CTTTTCAAGAACATTTTGATATATATATATATATATATATATATATATATATATATATATATATATATATATATATATATATATACAAATACATATATGTGTGTATGTATTTAACTCTTTATAGATATGTGAATGGTGTGCCCTTGTGTATGTAAAACTCTAGAGATGACATGGTGCGCCCTTGTGTATGTAAAACTCTACAGAGATGACATGGTGTGCCCTTGTGTATGTAAAACTCTACAGAGATGACATGGTGTGCCCTTGTGTATGTAAAACTCTACAGAGATGACATGGTGTGCCCTTGTGTATGTAAAACTCTACAGAGATGACATGGTGTGCCCTTGTGTATGTAAAACTCTACAGAGATGACATGGTGTGCCCTTGTGTATGTAAAACTCTACAGAGATGACATGGTGTGCCCTTGTGTATGTAAAACTCTACAGAGATGACATGGTGTGCCCTTGTGTATGTAAAACTCTACAGAGATGACATGGTGTGCCCTTGTGTATGTAAAACTCTACAGAGATGACATGGTGTGCCCTTGTGTATGTAAAACTCTACAGAGATGACATGGTGTGCCCTTGTGTATGTAAAACTCTACAGAGATGACATGGTGTGCCCTTGTGTATGTAAAACTCTACAGAGATGACATGGTGTGCCCTTGTGTATGTAACTATATAATGCCATATAGATATGTGAATGGTGCACCCTAGTGTATGTAAAGCCCTTCAGAGATGAGATGGTGAGCCCTTGTGTATACAAACTTATATATATGTACACACATATATATGTGAATGGTATAATAGATATTCACATATCTATAAAGAGTTGTATACACACACAAAGGCTCACCATCTCATCTCTGTATAGTTTTACATACACTAGGTTGTACCATTCACATATCTATAAAGAGTTATATACATACATAATTTATGTATAGTGTTCCGGGAAGGGATTTATTGTTTATTTGCATTAAATTGGTAATGTCAGGTCTAATTAACCAATAATACATTATGCAAATGATGACACAGTCTTGTACAGTGGGACATGTTCACACGCACACACATAATACTTACAAATTATATAAATATGTGTATATTCAATAATTCAAACCTGGTTTTTGAAAAAACTACGATTTATATTACCTGACATTTCAACTCATTCACTATAATTGCAATATGCAATATTACACACACATCCAATCAATGAGTACCAAAGACACTCTTTCTTGGTTAATGCCACTCTGAATTGTAATGTTTTTTATTGATCATAAACCCACAAACTGAACACTAAATGTGACAACAGTAATGTAAGAAAGGTGTAATAAATAACTTTCAGTCAACATCACATAAAAGTATCTGAGTATACCAATACTATAGCACACTGAAGACCAAAACAAAAATATGATCCAATGCAAGTGAAATCATGATTCAAACAAAAACATATACAGTACTAAAATGTCACTCACAAGAAGACTGTAGTCAAAACCTAGACATGTTGTAAAATATCACACACTAGAAGACTGTAGTCTCCAGCTAGACATTATACTACTTGTCATATGAGTTAATTAATAGGAATTAATAGGACTCCATGAAAGTGAATGGTCAGTATTTTAGCAAAACTAGTAGTAACAGCCCAGTTTCGGAATATCCAAGGTACAAAACTGGAAAATTCAGTGGTATTGAGTTTCTTCATTTTTGACCAGCCAATTTCGAACATGGTCTTTAATAATGCGCCATGAGCGCCCACTAAGAGAGGGTTCAAGTTCAATTGCTCGCAAGCACTCATCTTTCAACGGTACTCTTCTTTCTGCATAATTTTTCTCCAAAGATCTATGTATAGCATCTTCTTCTTCAGGGGTCCACTTTCTGTTTTGTTTAGGTTTTCTAATGTTGAATTGTCTAGTAGCAACTGAAAATAGAAGAGAAACATATCATAAAAAGGACAGATGGACCAACCAGTATGCAAAACAATTAAAGATCCTTACTTCTGAAAACAAAATCTTGATAATTAGGGGGGGGGGGGGGAGATTCAATATCTTCTACCGGTACTTTTAGCAGAATTTCCTTCAAGTAGCAAGAAAACAGGCCACTGTGAATGGCTTCTTTTTATAATAACTTCATTGTTATGACATTAATATGCCTCCTAAAAGACACTACGAAATACATTTTGAGTGTAATGACTCTGTCAATTTATGTACCAAATGACCGGAACTCACCAAGGACATTGACATGTATAGGTGAATTGTTATTGGTTTAAATTACCTTTCCAGGATAGGTACAAAAACAAGGGAAGGTCTAATTGATGGAAACAAGTTTAAACTGAGTGTAAATATACCCACCCATATAGTGTAAATTCTGCAGTCTAGTTAATAAAAATTTGGGATCAACTCAGAATGACAGCTGAGGAAGATTGTGCAATTACCTCCAAATTCTTGATTAAGGCTATGTTTTTTTAACAAAATTCAGATTTTATAGTTCTTTCCGATTGTCATTGTGAGTTGCTCCCTATGAAAAGCAGAATTTATATTTAGTGTAGATAGCAGGCACTCAGCTACTTATGAGGTCTGTCCCAAACAAGTACAGTACATTTGTACATAACATGTATCAGGGTTTTAAAAACATTGTCAAAAACAGTATAGGCATGAATGCCTAATTTTAATATAACACAGTGCTAGCAACAATGAATAAATGCACAAAATATACATTTTTCATCAAAAGTCAAATTTTTGGCCTTACATTCAAACGACTTCACATTATCACTTATACTCTACAAACATTTATCTACCCAAAGTTATACACCAATCGTTATTAAAATCTGTAGACAGACATAGTGCTTGGATGGCCAATGTTCTGTTATGAAGTATATAATTTTACAAATTTTGTTCAATTTATGACCACACACACAACCTTTCAGAGAGATGCAGTTGTATCGGTACACAATAACTGAACTGTGTAAAATTTACAGCAAAATGACAACCATATGGCCAGAATTTAATATTAACTCTGTGGAAATAGCTGTACTTACTTACTTACTTCCTTGCTGACTGCAAGTTTGACATGTAAAATAGTCAATCAGTATAAACTTCTATCTTTTAATACAGCACATAAACCCAAACAATGCATGTAATCAAAGGTATATTTTTTGCACTTGGAACTACTCTTTCTGTAACTATCATAAGATATAAAGTGATGGGAAATATATCAGGGGAAAACAATGGTCTAATTGAAGGCTCACCTATTAACATGTTAAGATACCTTTTTGTTTCATCTGGTAACAATTAAATTTAAAGTCATCAAGTGAGAATGGTTTAGATGTAAAATTTTGTAAAATAAAGTTGAAAACAAAGCTAGTGAAAAAAATTAGAAGAAAAATAATGATAAAAGAAGCAGTCAGGAAATTCAACACAACAAAAATGATTATACAGAGACACCAAGGGTTTTCCTCCTCTAGCTGCCTTCCTTGATGATGCCTGTTGTAAATATAACCACCTAAAAAAACATAAAACATTTTCTTAATATTGAATGACTATTATATCAATAAAAAGCCATTGGTTTTGGCTGTATCTATAGCTGACATCACATTAGACATGAATTTAATCACATTTGAAGGTCCTTCGTGCATTGATAGCATTAGACACCACGTACACTAGAAACGTTTAAGTTTTGATCCTTTTGCTCCTCAAAAAAGGAAGCAATATATATATCAAAGCCTTGATTGAATGTTTAACCCTTCCATTCCTAAAGAAATATGAAATAATACGAAAACTTGATTTTCATGAACATTTTGGGAAATTTAAGAATATTACTTCAGTAGGAAGTAATATATCTTGAATTTTGATCCAATATAAAGTTGGTATTGGAATTGAAGTATGCAGTCTTAAGATATAGCCTAATTACTGAAACTCATTAATTATGCAAATTATTCATTAACACTAATATATCTCAAAATATAAATTTTTGACAAAAAACACAAATTTTAGGCGAACAATCTGTAACCTCAATTGGTGAAATCATTTCTGAATTCCACAAACTTTAATCTGTCAAGTGACACTATGGCATTTTCCTAGATTTTTCATATTTAAACTACAAGAATAAACTTACTAAGTAGTACCTAAGTATCGATATCAAAAGCCGAATGCAATATTTCCAAAATTATATTTTTTTAAAAACACCCCATTTATAATTTGCACAACTGTTTTCTCAGTGTGATGGATATACTACCAATTATAGCAAGAAACATCAGGGCTCAATTTTTCATTATTTTGATAGCAAAATGGGCTACTCTAATCTAAATTATCATGGTATGAATGTATCTAACAGACCGGACTATCACTTGCTTCATTTGGTAGCCCAAAGAAAATTATTTGTAGTTTGTGGACACAGGAATATATGTACCCAGTAGCCCCAGTACATTGGACTACCACTTGCATCATTTGGTAGCCCAAAGAGAAACATTTTGTAGTACTACACAGTGGTTGTATTGTTCAAAACTACCACATACTACACAGTGGTTGTATTTGTTAAAACTATCACACACTACACAGTGGTTGTATTTGTTAAAACTATCACACACTACACAGTGGTTGTATATGTTAAAACTACCACATACTACACAGTGGTTGTATTTGTTAAAACTACCACACACTAGACAGTGGTTGTATTGTTCAAAACTACCACATACTACACAGTGGTTGTATTTGTTAAAACTATCACACACTACAAAGTGGTTGTATTTGTCAAAACTATCACACACTACACAGTGGTTGTATTTGTCAAAACTATCACACA
The DNA here is from genome assembly GCF_964340395.1 of Glandiceps talaboti. NCBI lineage: Eukaryota > Metazoa > Hemichordata > Enteropneusta > Spengelidae > Glandiceps > Glandiceps talaboti. Next base: position 4,100,210 of record NC_135558.1, on the reverse strand, counting down.
CTACACAGTGGTTGTATTTGTTAAAACTATCACACACTACACAGTGGTTATATATGTTAAAACTACCACATACTACACAGTGGTTGTATTTGTTAAAACTACCACACACTACACAGTGGTTGTATTGTTCAAAACTACCACATACTACACAGTGGTTGTATTTGTTAAAACTATCACACACTACACAGTGGTTGTATTTGTCAAAACTACCACATACTACACAGTGGTTGTATTTGTTAAAACTATCACACACTACACAGTGGTTGTATTTGTCAAAACTACCACACACTACACAGTGGTTGTATTTGTCAAAACTATCACACACTACACAGTGGTTGTATTTGTCAAAACTACCACACACTACACAGTGGTTGTATTTGTCAAAACTACCACACACTACACAGTGGTTGTATTTGTCAAAACTACCACACACTACACAGTGGTTGTATTTGTCAAAACTACCACACACTACACAGTGGTTGTATTTGTTAAAACTACCACACACTACACAGTGGTTTTATTTGTTAAAACTACCACACACTACACAGTGGTTGTATTTGTCAAAACTACCACACACTACACAGTGGTTGTATTTGTTAAAACTACCACATACTACACAGTGGTTGTATTTGTCAAAACTACCACACACTACACAGTGGTTGTATTTGTTAAAACTACCACACTACACAGTGGTTGTAATTGTCAAAACTACCATACGCTACACAGTGGTTGTATTTGTCAAAACTACCACACACTACACAGTGGTTGTAATTGTCAAAACTACCACACACTACACAGTGGTTGTATTTGTCAAAACTACCACACGCTACACAGTGGCTTTATTTGTTAAAACTACCACACACTACACAGTGGTTGTATTTGTTAAAACTATCATACACTACAGTGGTTGTATTTGTCAAAACTACCACACACTACACAGTGGTTGTATTTGTTAAAACTACCACACACTACACAGTGGTTGTATTTGTTAAAACTATCATACACTACAGTGGTTGTATTTGTCAAAACTACCACACACTACACAGTGGTTGTATTTGTTAAAACTACCACACGCTACACAGTGGTTGTATTTGTTAAAACTATCATACACTACAGTGGTTGTATTTGTCAAAACTACCACACACTACACAGTGGTTGTATTTGTTAAAACTACCACACGCTACACCGGTTGTATTTGTTAAAACTATCACACACTACACAGTGGTTGTATTTGTTAAAACTACCACACACTACACAGTGGTTGTATTTGTCAAAACTACCACACACTACACAGTGGTTGTATTTGTTAAAACTACCACACACTACACAGTGGTTGTATTTGTTAAAACTACCACACACTACACAGTGGTTGTATTTGTTAAAACTACCACACACTACACAGTGGTTGTAATTGTCAAAACTACCATACGCTACACAGTGGTTGTATTTGTCAAAACTACCACACACTACACAGTGGTTGTAATTGTCAAAACTACCACACACTACACAGTGGTTGTATTTGTTAAAACTACCACACACTACACAGTGGTTGTATTTGTCAAAACTACCATACGCTACACAGTGGTTGTATTTGTCAAAACTACCACACGCTACACAGTGGCTTTATTTGTTAAAACTACCACACACTACACAGTGGTTGTATTTGTTAAAACTATCATACACTACAGTGGTTGTATTTGTCAAAACTACCACACACTACACAGTGGTTGTATTTGTCAAAACTACCACACACTACACAGTGGTTGTATATGTCAAAACTACCACACGCTACACAGTGGTTGTATTTGTCAAAACTACCACACGCTACACCGGTTGTATTTGTTAAAACTATCACACACTACACAGTGGTTGTATTTGTTAAAACTACCACACACTACACAGTGGTTGTATTTGTTAAAACTACCACACACTACACAGTGGCTGTATTTGTCAAAACTACCACACATATACACAGTGGTTGTATTTGTCAAAACTATCATACACTACACCGGTTGTATTTGTTAAAACTATCACACACTACACAGTGGTTGTATTTGTTAAAACTACCACACACTACACAGTGGTTGTATTTGTTAAAACTACCACACACTACACAGTGGTTGTAATTGTCAAAACTACCACACACTACACAGTGGTTGTATTTGTCAAAACTATCACACACTACACAGTGGTTGTATTTGTTAAAACTATCACACACTACACAGTGGTTGTATTTGTCAAAACTATCACACACTACACAGTGGTTGTATTTGTCAAAACTACCATACACTACACAGTGGTTGTATTTGTCAAAACTATCACACACTACACAGTGGTTGTATTGTTCAAAACTACCACACACTACACAGTGGTTGTATTTGTCAAAACTATCACACACTACACAGTGGTTGTATTTGTCAAAACTACCACACGCTACACCGGTTGTATTTGTTAAAACTACCATACACTACACAATGGTTGTATTTGTCAAAACTATCACACACTACACAGTGGCTTTATTTGTCAAAACTATCACACACTACACAGTGGTTGTATTTGTCAAAACTACCACAAGCTACACAGTGGCTTTATTTGTCAAAACTACCATACACTACACAGTGGTTGCATTTGTTAAAACTATCACACACTACACAGTGGTTGTATTTGTTAAAACTATCATACACTACACAGTGGTTGTATTTGTCAAAACTACCATACACTACACAGTGGTTGTATTTGTCAAAACTACCACACACTACACAGTGGTTGTATTTGTCAAAACTACCACACACTACACAGTGGTTGTATTTGTCAAAACTACCACACGCTACACCGGTTGTATTTGTTAAAACTACCACACACTACACAGTGGTTGTATTTGTCAAAACTATCACACGCTACACAGTGGTTGTATTTGTCAAAACTACCACACGCTACACAGTGGCTTTATTTGTCAAAACTACCACACACTACACAGTGGTTGTATTTGTCAAAACTACCACACACTACACAGTGGTTGTATATGTCAAAACTACCACATGCTACACAGTGGTTGTATTTGTTAAAACTACCACACACTACACAGTGGCTGTATTTGTCAAAACTACCACACATATACACAGTGGTTGTATTTGTCAAAACTATCATACACTTAGTGTATACACCGGTTGTATTTGTTAAAACTATCACACACTACACAGTGGTTGTATTTGTTAAAACTACCACACACTACACAGTGGTTGTATTTGTTAAAACTACCACACACTACACAGTGGTTGTAATTGTCAAAACTACCACACACTACACAGTGGTTGTATTTGTCAAAACTATCACACACTACACAGTGGTTGTATTTGTTAAAACTATCACACACTACACAGTGGTTGTATTTGTCAAAACTATCACACACTACACAGTGGTTGTATTTGTCAAAACTACCATACACTACACAGTGGTTGTATTTGTCAAAACTATCACACACTACACAGTGGTTGTATTGTTCAAAACTACCACACACTACACAGTGGTTGTATTTGTCAAAACTATCACACACTACACAGTGGTTGTATTTGTCAAAACTACCACACGCTACACCGGTTGTATTTGTTAAAACTACCATACACTACACAATGGTTGTATTTGTCAAAACTATCACACACTACACAGTGGCTTTATTTGTCAAAACTATCACACACTACACAGTGGTTGTATTTGTCAAAACTACCACAAGCTACACAGTGGCTTTATTTGTCAAAACTACCATACACTACACAGTGGTTGCATTTGTTAAAACTATCACACACTACACAGTGGTTGTATTTGTTAAAACTATCATACACTACACAGTGGTTGTATTTGTCAAAACTACCATACACTACACAGTGGTTGTATTTGTCAAAACTACCACACACTACACAGTGGTTGTATTTGTCAAAACTACCACACACTACACAGTGGTTGTATTTGTCAAAACTACCACACGCTACACCGGTTGTATTTGTTAAAACTACCACACACTACACAGTGGTTGTATTTGTCAAAACTATCACACGCTACACAGTGGTTGTATTTGTCAAAACTACCACACGCTACACAGTGGCTTTATTTGTCAAAACTACCACACACTACACAGTGGTTGTATTTGTTAAAACTATCATACACTACAGTGGTTGTATTTGTCAAAACTACCACACACTACACAGTGGTTGTATATGTCAAAACTACCACACGCTACACAGTGGTTGTATTTGTCAAAACTACCACACGCTACACCGGTTGTATTTGTTAAAACTATCACACATTACACAGTGGTTGTATTTGTTAAAACTACCACACACTACACAGTGGTTGTATTTGTTAAAACTACCACACACTACACAGTGGCTGTATTTGTCAAAACTACCACACATATACACAGTGGTTGTATTTGTCAAAACTATCATACACTACACCGGTTGTATTTGTTAAAACTATCACACACTACACAGTGGTTGTATTTGTCAAAACTACCACACGCTACACAGTGGCTTTATTTGTCAAAACTACCATACACTACACAGTGGTTGCATTTGTTAAAACTATCACACACTACACAGTGGTTGTATTTGTTAAAACTATCATACACTACACAGTGGTTGTATTTGTCAAAACTACCACACACTACACAGTGGTTGTAGTTGTCAAAACTACCACACGCTACACCGGTTGTATTTGTTAAAACTACCACACACTACACAGTGGTTGTATTTGTCAAAACTATCACACGCTACACAGTGGTTGTATTTGTCAAAACTACCACACGCTACACAGTGGCTTTATTTGTCAAAACTACCACACACTACACAGTGGTTGTATTTGTCAAAACTACCACACACTACACAGTGGTTGTATTTGTCAAAACTACCACACGGTACACAGTGGTTGTATTTGTCAAAACTATCACACACTACACAGTGGCTTTGTCAAAACTACCACACACTACACAGTGGTTGTATTTGTCAAAACTACCACACACTACACAGTGGTTGTATTTGTCAAAACTACCACACGCTACACAGTGGTTGTATTTGTCAAAACTACCACACACTACACAGTGGTTGTATTTGTCAAAACTACCACACACTACACTGGTTTTATTTGTTAAAACTACCACACACTACACAGTGGTTGTATTTGTCAAAACTATCACACGCTACACAGTGGTTGTATATATCAAAACTACCACACGCTACACAGTGGTTGTATTTGTCAAAACTACCACATGCTACACCGGTTGTATTTGTTAAAACTACCACACACTACACAGTGGTTGTATTTGTCAAAACTATCACATGCTACACAGTGGTTGCATTTGTCAAAACTACCACACACTACACAGTGGTTGTATTTGTCAAAACTAACGCACGCTACACCGGTTGTATTTGTTAAAACTACCACACACTACACAGTGGTTGTATTTGTCAAAACTACCACACGCTACACAGTGGTTGTATTTGTTAAAACTATCACACGCTACACAGTGGTTGTATTTGTTAAAACTATCACACACTACACAGTGGTTGTATTTGTTAAAACTATCACACACTACACAGTGGTTGTATTTGTTAAAACTATCACACGCTACACAGTGGTTGTATTTGTCAAAACTACCACACACTACACAGTGGTTGTATTTGTCAAAACTATCACACTACACATCCCAGTGGTTGTATTTGTTAAAACTACCACATACTACACAGTGGTTGTATTTGTTAAAACTATCACACACTACACAGTGGTTGTATTTGTTAAAACTATCACACGCTACACAGTGGTTGTATTTGTCAAAACTACCACACACTACACAGGGGTTGTATTTGTCAAAACTACCATGGTTGTGGACACAGTACAATGAATGTAACAGATTGGACTACCACCATAATGTTGGTTTCAAATGTAGAATCTTGGGATGAACTAAAATGGACCAAAATATCTACCTCAAATATCTGCAGCATGCAAGTGGAAAAAATGAGATGGAATGAACAATGGAGAGAGAGAAATGGTTAGGTTGCTGATTATAAGTTATATACTTGTTTTAAACATGTGGAAAACTGGCAAACTGCATAACAGATAACCACTGAGCTTTAATGTAGAAAAATAACGACTGAACTGATATAACTTACATGCATGTGGCTTTGCATAATTGTTGTCCATCAGCACTGGTGGGTCATTCTCAGTCATGCTTTCCTGTTGAGAAGCTTCACCTAGTTCATTTTCATTCAACACAACTGTAAATAAGAATTGATATATGAAATAAGTATAAGTAGATGTCAACAGAAGAAACAGACACAAAAAAATCATTTATTTTAGGCTAACTAGAGTTTCCAATCCATTAAAACTGTGAGAACACAACAAATTCGTTCAAGAAATTTTGGTGGGAAGGTTTTTACTCCTGAAAGTGTTAATTTTGAAGGTTAAAGTCATGCATGCAATGCCACCTGGGAATCCCAAATATAACATTAATTTCCAGTGATGAGATTGAGATTTTTAAATCCCTACACTGAGTTCGCCAAATATAGTTTCTGTGTACAGAAACAAAGCAACACAAAAAAATCTAAAACAATTATTGCAACTGACTTGTATTACTCATGAAGCCCACTATAGCAGCAAAATCAACATTGTGTGTGTGTGTGTGTGTGTGAAGTAAACAGTCTAAGTACATATTTAGTAAAGTTTAAAGGTTAATTAAACATGTCCAGTAACTGCAATGAAATCAACATCAGCTTACCATCTGTTCCTATTTCATCTAGTGTTTTTCCTTTAAATATGTTCTGATCTCCTTGTTCCAGTGACAGAAGGAGTCTGCTGATTTTACACACCTGTAGCGTTGCTTGAGGTAGGCGGTAGTATTCTCTATGGACACCTATACGATGTCCAAGAAAGCCAGCAAGAATTTCCAATTCAGTGTCATTTAGATTAAGGAACTGTGAGACTGTGGCCACATGTTTTCGAAGATTAGTTGAGGTCAATCTCTCTGGACTTCTGGCACCACAACTAAATGCATAAAGTCGAAGACAATGACTTCCTCTGTGACACTCGAGGGAATCGTACTGCCTTGCAAACAGATATGGGTTGTTTGGGTGTACACCTGCTTCAGACCTTGTTTGACAAAGCAGGTCAACACAGGTTTTAATCTCAGGAGTTAACAAAACTGGCACATTTCGACCTCTTTTCCCTGGAATTTCTATCCTGGTGAAATGATTCAATAGTTTCCTCTCTAGTGGAGACAGACTTGCAGTTATTTCCTCATCTTCACCAGCTGACTGATTTTTGTTCTTTACATATGTGGTCAATAGCATCCGTGAGACCTCCCCTTCACGACGTCTGTTGAACAAGATCACTTGTGCCAGGGTTGCCTTGCACAACGACGACCATGATCCCTCAATCAAGGTTTTCTCTCTCAGATTTTTGGCAGTGTTTTGCATAATGTCCTGTAACCGATTCGTGAGTTTCACAATATCTTCTGTTAATGGTAACAGTTTAGTGTTGTTTGCTCTCCTTGCTTGAAGGGTATGTCCAGCATGGCTCGAGACTTTGTTTTCCCACTCAAGCCGATAGAGATCCATGAATCTGGTGGCCCTGTCTTCATCTGATTTGGACTCACTTTGGATTGAATGACTTATAACAATCTGGGCACAATCTTTAAGGTAATATCCAACTTTTAACCCAAGGGAGGGTGTGGTATATGTTGCTGCCTCTTCGTCATAACCAGCCATAGATCGTACTGCTTGTACAACTGTTTGAAACTTTGCTGGATGTATGCAGTCATCCAACTGCAAAATACTGCTATCTATCTGCCGCATCTTGATTAATAGTCGGCCTAATGTTCTGATTCGTTCAGACACAAATGTCTTGTTCTTCTTCAGATGAGCATTTCGTTCATATGTCCTTGTAGCAAAATCCATAATCAACCAGTCATTTCTGGCAACCAAAGTGACATCATCTTGTCTCATGTTGGGCAAAACATTTTCAAGCATTAGTTTACTTGCACTGTCTGCTACAGGAAGTAAGTATGATGCTGCTTTCTGGAACCTTTTTCTCCCTACCATTTCATTGGTCTTTTCTTTGGCAAACTCACAGTTTTGCCAGTGTTTTCCTATCACTTTTTTTGAATAATATCCAAGACATGCTTTACAAGGTAAGTAGTCTGTGCTGTTTTTTTTAGAGTTTTGGGATGGTCTTTTGAATGGCACCACTTCCCCTCTTCCAGATTTTGCCACTTGGTAGTTATGGTGAAAGTTACCTTTATATTTGAGTTTTCTCAACATTTTCACACGCTCAAAGGAATCACAAGGAAAACTCAGAGCATGGGCCACATCAGTTTCCTTAGAATGTATGCGTGTAAAGTGGCGATAAAGATTTCCCATTTCCTTATGGCAGTACACGCAAAAGTGCTTTCTGTCCCATATTCTCTTTCCTGACATTGTTTTAGCTTTGGCATGCTTTACTGTCAATGCACTGCGAGTCCCTTCGTTTTTCCTTTTTACACTTGGTGTGAATAATTCTCCTTGCAATGATTCTGAACAGTCACTCTGCATATTTCCTTCTGATGTAGATGGATGATAATCTGGGTCACCGACACTGTCACCATCCAACTTACTGCAAACTTGATCAATTATATTCTTTAAGGCTGGTGTGGGCATCTGATCTTGCAGTGATTCTGAAGAGTCACTCACTATGTCTTCTGAATCTGATTGAGGTGGATGATAATCTGGGTCATTGACACTGTCATCACCATCATGGTCACTGAAGATGTGATCACCATCACTGTAGATATCATTGGCTACAATAACGCTAGGATACAGGCTATTGTGAACAGTACCAGTGTCACCATCACTGCTCAATATCACTGAATTCACCAGGTTTGTGTCACCATCGCTGCTCAATATCACTGAATTCACCAGGTTTTCATCACAATTAGTGGCATCATCATAGGGATGAACTACCCCCACAGACAGGCACTTAAAATTAGTATCTCCATAGCATTTTCATTCTTATTTGAATCCATGGTTACACATTCTGTATCAGCTGGCACTATACCAGTGACTTCGTTGCTACAGGTAGTCACCATTTCCCTCAACTGTGATTCAATTTCTGAGCTGTTTGATTGTGGTAGTGGATGAACTGGATCTTCTATATTCAGTCTGTCTTTTTGAAACACAGAAGAGACTGCTTCAGTAATGGTACCATGGTTTGTCTTCCTAGAATTATGGGAGATAACTGATGTGCTCTGTATATAGGTATCCATTTCCACAGTGACAGCATTTTCCCTCTCATTTGAATCCATGGTTACACATTCTGGATCAGCTAGCTCATCTGTAAGCTCTTTTCCAGAGAAAGTCACTGTCATATTTTTGCCACAGAACTGGGCTTCTCCCACTGGTGATCCACTCTTTGACGAGTCACAGAATGATGAAAGTAGAGAATTGTCAGGATTTGATGAACTGCTTTCAGGAGGAGAATATGTTAATTCTTCTGAACAGACAGCATCTTCAGTAATATCAAGACGTTCCTTAACAGTATTGGACATTTCTAAGGCAGCCAAGGCATCATTTTTCCTGTCTTCATTACATTCTGTTATAATACCAGTGGTACAACTAGCTGTGTCAAGGCCTGAATCACCCACTACATCACAAGTGTTCTGAAAAAGATTCAAAGTCAATGAAGAATTATCTTTTTAAGCTACAGCACTGTCTGTAAAGGGTCACTCATCAAGTAAACCATTGGAATTGCACACACACACAAATATTTGTTTCCATTTCCTTGTGCATGGTAACAGGACAACTGCCCCCATACCACTGCCCCCGAATGAAAAAAACTTCTAAATACATTTAGAAATATGTGACAGCAAGCATTACAGATTAACCGAGTTTGTCATTCATAAAAGTCACAGTCAACAACTTACCGCCGCAATTTGCGTACATTATACCATAGACAAAGGATTGTCTATGATTATACTCACTACATTCACATGTTTTACTCTATTGTCATCTGTGATACTTGTTATGACAATTATAAAAGTCGGCATGATGCTTTAACTTACTGCCGTAATTCACGTACTTTATACTCACATTAACACGTTCTACTCTATTGTCTGTGATTATTGTTACGACAATTATAAAAGCCGGCATGATGATTTAACTTACCGCCATAATTCACATACTTTTTTAGTTTTTCACACCTAAATGATATATATTGCTTGCCAGTCACAAACATGGTCAGAGTGTTCTGCATCGTCTTGTCAGTCATTATTGAGTTTGTTCAAAGCGAGAGAAGAAAAACCAAGTTGATTTATGATGACTATGTCTAAGTGAAACAGAATGATACGACAAACTCGGTTTGCTGTCACATTTTTCTATATGCATTGAAGTGTTTTTTTCATGGAGGCAATTGTCTGGGGGCAGTTGTGCAATTGTCCTAGAATCCTCGCACACAGTACTTACCATATAAACACTTTGAAACTTATATCTGACCAAGATTCAGATCATACTTAAGTCACGTCCTAGATGCCCTTTAAATACCCTAAATATAGAAAAGCTTATAACAGGCTTCACTAAAACCAGTTCAGTGCAAATTATTTTCCCCTAGGCAAATCATTTCAAATAAACTATCCATTTGATTTGATTTGAAAAGACATGAAAATGCTAAAATTTCTGTGACTCACCACTGTTGCTGTGTGTTCATATAATGATTGAATATGAAGGAAGTTTTGAAGGCACTCTCCACTCAGAGGTCTTTCTTTTGGGTCAGCAGCAAGCATTTTATCAATCAATACCTTGAACTCTGGAAATGCACAAACACGTTCAATGTTGTAGCAGCCTTTTATGATGTTTTCTCTGAGGCCATTTAAATCTTCACTATAAGGGGAAGTCGACTGGAAAGGGTGATGTCCTCTGGTCATAATGTAGTACAACACACAGCCAGCAACCTGACAGAGATGTGAACTTAATTAGCTTGATTTAAGTAATAATCATACCATTTTATGCTGAGAACTAAAAATACTCTTGTTTGAAGATATACTTACTCAACTAGAAGAAGAAAATGTATTGATACAATATGGAATATATAAATGTTCAACGAAACTAAGTGACTACATATGTATGCCATTGTGGGTTATCCTTGTACCAAATTTGAAACAAATCATTCCAGGCATGTCTGAGAAATTTATGGCTCTGGACAAACACATGCATGCACAGACAGACGGATGGATGGATGGAACCCAATCCATAAGTCTGAATTCCGGACTTTGTCTGGCGTGGACTAACAAAATTTCAGCACCAAATTGATACATATATGCCTGGGTTCCAGTCTACCAGTACATCAAGTCTGGTGGAAATTAAAAAATGTTGTACATCACATTTAAGAATTGTATTCAAACATGAATAATGTATTACCTGGATATCGGTTGATTTCCTGTATCGAAAGGCGCATCCAGAGAGGAATGATAAACATGTTTCAGAAGCCATCCATGCACATGTACCTGCAATGCATGTTGTCAGTGTTGTTCTCCCAAAGTTAAGACGTTTGCTTATACCAAAATCACTGATATTTAACTTCCCAGAAATATCTACAGAGACAAAACATTTTGAAAAACAGTTAGCTGTAAGAAACTACAACCATTATTTTGTACTCTTACTGTGGCAAACATTAATGTGACAATGTACAATTATAAATACTGTCCCATCATTTGAAAACAACCTTGCAGACCAATGAGTGTAAACTTTACAATAATATTGAAAATCAAAAACTGCTAAGTTTAACACTTTATGGTATTGTATATGATGGTACTAGACAAGTATACAAACGTGTCACTAAAAAACTGCATTAAATCAATGGCACAAGTTTGAAAGAAATCAGTCCACTCATATCCAAATGCTGCCTCTGCAGTGTACATGAAAAAATCATGACAAAATAGCCGACTGGTGGCCATATTGGATCGTATCATGAAATTATTTGTTATGCAAGTGTAAGCCGCAGTGTATTGTTCTTGTGTCAAGTTTGAGATGAATCAGTTCAGTCATGTCTGAGAAATGACACCAGACGCACAGACACACGCACACACGGATGGACGGACAGAGCCCAATCTATAAGTCTACCAAGTCACTTTGTGGCTTCTGATAACTAGCATAGCTAGGACAGCTTTTTACTCACCTATTAGAAGATTCTCTGGTTTTATATCTCTGTGTATAATTCCAATTCTGTGCAGCTCATTCAAACCAGTCAAGAAGTCCTTACATAATGATAGACATTTGACTGTGGTCAGATCAGTGATTGGCAAGTCACTTGAAAATTTCTTCTCTATTAACTCGCACACATTGCCTTCACACAATGGAGTAATTAGATAAGTGAAATCATCATCTTCTTCTACATGAATCTGTGGCAAAACATTGTCAAGCGCAGGTACACTTTTGTCAGATAACAGTCTGAAAATTGCCAATTCATCACATTGAACTACATCACTCTCAATTCGTTTGATGGCCACTGCATGTTCATTTTTGTATAATCCCAGGAAGACTTTTGCCCTTCCAGCTGCAATGAGACTGCTTTTGCAATATTTAATTGTATTTACTTCTTTCAAACTTGAAACTTTTCGAAGAAATGTGATTTTTTCACTCCATCTTCCACCCTGCAATAAATCAAAAGAAGAAAACACAGTTTTAAAGGACCACAAAATGTCATGTACCATGTGATATATCATGGTTGATTTCACTGTTAATTGATTATGTGCTAAATATTGCAAACACCACAGTAGGTGAATACCCAGCCATTAAGTGTGTGGATGCATTGTAGCTATTGAACACCTTATTATTATGTATTCTGTGCCAAATGAAGTTAAAGCCTACATAAATTTAATTAATCATTTTCTAATGGTCTACAAATCTATAGATACATTAATATATAAGGACATACTAGCTGTCATATCTACTTTGTAATCAATATTTACTTTTATTTAAGATCTGCCATGTGACAGGTTGAATTACCTCCCTAAAATATTGCTTTGATACATTAACTTCCCAAACAGTGACAAAACCCTAGTTCAACTCCTGACACCTTTTAAGTCTTTCAAACATAAAACTAGTCAGAAAAAAAAAAATCATACCCACAATACATTATCAAATGTTCAAGAAAATTTCGAAGATTTTATAGTGAGTGAATAAGTATTTATATCACTCAAAATTTACTACTTAATTCGTAGTTCTATATGATAATGTGTGGGGAAAAAGCCTGGACTATTACATAATTCATGATAAAGCCAGCAATTACCCATGTTTGAGTATTACAGTATAGAAAACTTCAAATTGTCAGAGAGAACTTACCTTCACAGGGTATGGCCCGCTAGGCAAAATGTGATAACCTAATAAAATGAAAACAAATAATGTTATATATAACTATACATGCACATGCCAAACAAACTAAAGATTCTTTATGAAGCATTTTGGAAGACATAGCATTACCTTTCCACTCTGAAATCTATTTAAATGGTGAAGTATAATATTTGCTGTACATGCTACATATACAGCTACTTTGCTTTTAGCAACTAAGGTAATAAAATTACTACTTTGAAATATGGTGTGTGATCAGTACCTAGTATTACTACCATTTTTAAGGTATAGCTTACACACATCAGGACCCTATGGGGAAAGTCGCTAAGTACTAAAGTGTCTCCTGAAGGATTACTCAGCAACACCTTCAAGGCGCACAAGATATGAATATAGTCACACACGGACATCAGTCTACCCTGTAATAGAGTGGACTGCTGCTATTCAAGTTCTCCTTGTTAACTGTTACAATTATGTTGATTCAATCATAAAGTTGAGCCAGAAATTATGTCAAAGTCAAAGTCAAAGTTAAAGAATGGTTGATTGAATTTGTATAACAGCTGTCTTATTGATGACTCGAGGTGATCGGGTAATTACATCGTCATATTGTGCATTACATAAATACACATAAACAGGCTGTTGCCTGTCAACATGTCAACTATAGCTAACTTTTCAGGTTGCAGTTTTTGAAACCTTTTGTCAAGTACGTAACTATTAAACTCATGCATTTAAATCATGATGTTTGAAATTGAGAGGTTATACAGTACAAGCCACAAAAATGAAACAGTAATGTACTGACACTGTGCAGTATGGTTGAAGTACTGTACACTATGCTACAGTACGGTATGGATACGGAACTGTACGTTTAAAATCCTATTGTCTAACATGGTTTCGATAAGGTCAGTTCAGTGCAAATATTGCATATAGTTTGAACTGGATGACTTCAAGGCATCCATTTCATTGGATGACTTCAAGGTATCCAAGCTTATAAAGTCAGATCAATACAACTACATATTGCACATAGTTTGAACTGGATGACTTCAAGGTATCCAAGTTGATAAAGTCAGGTCATTGCAACTTTTACTGTAACATGAAGTTTGAACTGGACTTCTTCAAGGCGCATCCATTGCATTGGATGACTTCAAGGTATCCAAGTTGATAAAGTCAGACCTATGCAACTTTTACTGTAACATGAAGTTTGAACTGGATGAGTCAAGGCATCCATTGCTCAGTCCACTAGATGTTTTGATAAAGTTAAATCTATACAACTATTACATGTAGTTTGAACTGGATTACTTCAAGCTAGCCATCCATTGCATTGGATGACATCAAGCTATCCAAGTTCATAAAGTCAGATCTATTCTATAATTGTATGTTGCTGTAGTTGGAGTTGGATGACTTCAAGGTATCAAAGCTAATAAAGTTAGATCCATGCAACTATTGCCTGTAGTTTGAGTTGGATGACTTCAAGGTTTCCACGCTGATAAAATCAGATCTATGCAGCTATTGCATGTATTTTGAACTTTATGACTTCAAGGCATCTATTGCATTGGATGACTTCAAGGTATCCATGTTGATAGAGTCAGATTTATGCAACTTTTGCATGTACATGTAGTTTTTAAAAGCTGGATGACTTCAAGGTATCCAAGTTGATAAGAGTACTGAGAGCGATGTTATTGCATGTAGTTTAAACTGGATGACTTCAAGGTATCCAGTTGATGAAGTCAGCCCTATGCTATTACATGTCATTTGAGTTGGGTGACAAACTTGTGATGTTATTATGGCAGATTTTCAAATAGCATGCAAGTTTGATCGGCAAAGTGAAACATATAAAGGACATTTTCGGGGGTAAAATAAGAAGATATTTTCAGCACACAAATTTTTGTGTGATATTTCTATGTAAATTTAAGTGAATACTTAGCCTATCCACAAGCGTTTGGTATTATCGTTTCTCTCCTACCAAAAGCTTATTGACAATTGTATAGGACCTCATTTTCAAAATTATACGCTTTTCAATCTTCCATTCACGGACTTGCATCATCAGGTTGACAATTCCATAACATTGATCATTTCTAGTATTCTTATGATGACATTTTCACATCATGTTACCATTCCCTGTGTATAGCAATGTTTCCTACATGCATTGTTTTTAACCATTTAAAAATCTTTATATTTTTATATACATGGATAATTTATTCAGAATACATACACTAGACTAAATTTTAGTTTGAATAGCAAACCCCAAAGTTCTGATTAAACAATTATTAATATCACATACCTTGTAAATGCCACTGCCGACATATTTCTTTTTCACCTTCATCAGTACACTCTTTGTCACAAAAGTTGCATCTGAGTCGCTTTTCCTTTGCACCCTGTTTATCCATGATTGAACACTAAAAATGAAGTAAATAACCAGAAATAATCAGGAAAGATTGAGACATTTTTAAAGACCAGTGGGAAAAGTTGGGACCTTTCCTTTAATACGATGCTGAGAATGATATATGTTGTCAGTTGTGTCGCAGTAATCCTACGTATGCTGATAAGTAATAATCATTTTACAAAGGATCGACAAATTGGCGAGTTGAGAGTATGAAATCACATGAAATTGGTCACTGTGTATGTATGAAATTATATACCTTTCTCCATGGCAAGTCTAACCCTTCTCCATAGTTGTATAGTATTTCTTCATTGACAGCGATGTCTCTTATAGCAAATAAACAGAGATGATTGGTTCCAGATTGATCAACAACTTTTTTCATCGTGCTGTTTGGCTTGACGTGGTCATCATTGACATATTTGGCAATTGTCTCTATTCTGGTGGCATCAATACTGAAAATGAAAGAGCCCAACAGAGATATGTACATTGTGTTAATGTTTCATCTAGGTCCAACACAGAATACATTTGATGAGCTATTTTACCTTTCAGGTTACCATTTCATTCGCAGATCACCTACAATGGAAGAATCAGGATATCATACAGTCCCTGCTGGTAATCATTTATTTACAGGTATCAGCTGGCAGAAGGGGGGTTGGGTTTAGATCATGTTTTGGAAGTACTTGAACTAAAAATGTAAACCATGGTGTACATATATACAGTCTTTGTGTAAAACTTCATCAAAATAACATCAAATTTGGGAAGTGGAATCTCTGAGAAAACAAAAATTTCAGAATATATATGGTACATGCAGAGGCATTCTGGAACTACTTAGTTATATGGCTGATAAGGGAATGTAAAGTTTAAAACATTATGACTGCCTAAAATATTACATCAAATCAACAAGTATATGCAAGACACTGTATATGGTATATTATGTACCTGCATACAAGGTTTGAAAGAAAAAGCAGTCACATATCCGTACCATTGCTGTATGAACAGTGCCATCACATTATGCAAGCAGATAACTTTATAGTAATTAATACTTGTCAGAATCTGTATTTGATCATATACTCTATCATTCTGATCATGGCTACTGATTGAAGTACACATATTCCCCAACTACCCTGTCTCATCATCTGTAACATCTAGCGCCTACATTCACCGATATCGAGATATGACAGGAAAATACAAAAATACCGCCAATGGCATTGTAGCACAACTTTACAGTTTATAAAAATGATAACCCATATTATCCATGCTAAGTATATTAAGTACTAATTTGCTGAATGCATATCTAGTTGCGTATCCAACCCTGTTGTTATCTTTGCAATATTTGCTATTCACACGGTCATGTTGCTGGATATATTTGCATACACTTTTTGTTGTTCGTTCACTCGTCTTTGAACCCCCAATGTCAGCTTTGTAGTATATGTGGTCATTTGCATGTTACTATGGGCGTGGTCGTGTTCCTAGGTATATTTACATTCTTTTAAATGTTTATTCGTTTATCTATTGATCCCTGTTGTTATATATGAATCACGATCATTTGGCTGTTGCTATGGGCATGGCCTTGTTGCTATGCATATTTACATATTTTTTTTAAATATTTATTCAATTACATGTACATGTATCTAAGAATCCCTGTTGTT
This sequence comes from Glandiceps talaboti, assembly GCF_964340395.1. Classification (NCBI taxonomy): domain Eukaryota; kingdom Metazoa; phylum Hemichordata; class Enteropneusta; family Spengelidae; genus Glandiceps; species Glandiceps talaboti. Next base: position 4,082,826 of record NC_135558.1, on the reverse strand, counting down.
AACTTTGTGAAATACACTGCCATTTGGCTGTTGCCATGGCAGGGATTACCCTGGCGCAAGAACTGCATGAGATAAAATCCCATATGAAGAAAACGTGTGAGAGAATTTGAAAACTGTGTGGGACGGAAGTCAAAATATGGCAGGTGGCTAATTTGCATATATATTTACATATCATTTGCATAACGATATGCATAAAATTTGTTGGTACTGGAAGTAGTTTATAGATGTCATTCCAGCTTCCTACATGTAAAGGCATGCTGTGATTAACTTAATAATTGTTTTATTTATCCAAACATATATTAAATGATTACAAAACCATTGTAACAAAAATAACCAAATAAATGAGATGAGTATTAATGGGGATCGAGAAATAGCAACAGTTAGTCTAGTCTAACCCCCGACATATTGTGACTTATAAAATAACTTGGACTATACATAACTTGGTAAAGAAATAAAAACGAGTTGAAACCAATAACAAAATCACAAGTTGAGTTATTGATTTTTAAAACGAGTTTTTTAATTATTTTTCTTAGAAAAGCTAAATGTCCAAAGATAAATTAGACTTTTGAAACACCAAATATTTGTATGTAGGCTAGCTACACATCGTGTAGTCCAAAAACTCATGATACACGAGACTTACTGAAAACTCGCTATAGTATATGACGTAATGGCTGTCATATTTAGTATCCATGCATTCGTCGTGTGATGTTGCGAGTCGACGATCAGACAACGAAAAACTACAAACTAAACGATATTTTCAGAGTAAAATTGAATATGAAACCGATAATCAGAGATAACATCATCACTTTTTCAAAAGGTATATTAGTCAGGTAAACTCTTTTTCACGGTGGTTTTGCCATTGATTTACTGGAAGTTTATACCATAGTGCGAATCACACCGGTAACTATTAGTATTACTATCATGCATTCCATTACTAGCATTAGCGGGTTTACGCATTTATTCATATTGAAAACAATACGGCAAATTTGATCAGATCAGTTTGAATAGTCGTTTGAACTACTGGTACTTAGAAATCACTTGTATTTAGTCACTATACAAAAGCTTTTATTTTAGAGGATTGTTTTTAGATCGCGTTTATCACTGAGGCACTGTTAGTGTCGACAGTGCAATTTTTTTTCCCAATTGAGTTTTCTGGACGCGACATGTCCATTTTGACGTTATCGCGCCCCAAAGTGATCCCTGCCATGGGCGTGGTCATGGTTGCTAGGGTATTTGCATATTTTTTTTGAATGTTTACTCACTTGCCTACCAGATGATATTGTTATTTCGCTGAAATATACTGCAATTTGGTTGATGCTAAGGGCGTGGTCATGGTTGCTAGGGCCAATTTTGTCATAAGTTTTGAAGAAACTTTGTACAAAAACACTTTCAGAAACATCTCACCAAGTTTCAGTATAAGGGACCGGTCAGTATTTACGGCAGGGGGGGGGGGGGGCTGGGGAGAAATTGGGGGGGGGGGGGGGCATGAAAAAAATGGGATCCTTGAAGGGGGGGCCCATGAAAATTCCGATGGTCTGAAGGGGGGGGGGGGGGCCCATGAAATATTTTGCTCATAATATGTACCAAATTAAACCTCAGTAGCGTCGTTTACCATGTAAATTTAAAAATTTCTTGCCTTTCTGTCGCTATCTGTCTGTATGTATATATATTTCTCTCTTGTCTCAGTCTCTGTCACTTCTGTCTCTCCCGGTCTCGGTCTCTGACTATATTTCGCTGTCTATCTGTCTGTCTGTCTGTCTGTCTGTCTGTTTGTCTCTCTCTCTCTCTCTCTCTCTCTGTCTGTCTCTGTCTCTGTATCTGTCTCTCTCTCTGTCTCTCTGTATCTCTCTCACTCTTTCTCGTTTAATTATGAGGCAGTCAATAGCCAAGAAAGCGTGTGTCTGCCAAATTATCTCTGAATTAAAAGTTATATGGGTTCATTTAGGGGGGCCATGAAATTTTTTGAGAGCGCGAAGGGGGGGGGGGGGGGGGGGGGGGGGGGGGGCTGCAAAATTTTTTTGGACCATAATAATTTTTATGTGCGTTTTTCGCCAACAAAATCGAATTTAAACATGGCGGAGGTAATTAACGGCTCCCATAGCATGGTCTACGATAGAAATTATGGCACTGTCCTTGGATATTTCGACAGAATTTGACTCGAAATACATCGTTGAATGCATTGCAAGTGTTTAGCTGTGGGAACACATTGTACTCGTGTGTAAGCATCAAATTCCCGCTTCAGTCTATTTGAGCTGCCGGCAGCAATTTACGTCTGAATTTTTGAATGTCGGCAAATTTACGCAATCTTGTGACAGGTACCGACGCCCATACTAATGTCTTGGTTGTAATTTTTGGCTATAAAATGGATTATTTTGGTTTTATTTCTTTTTGTTACGGCTCAATAATGACTTGTAGTAACACACTCACTGTGTACAGGTCCAGTGGAGGGAAACTTTTGCACGATCGGGGCGATTTTCCAATCGGATTTTTTACATGTGATTTTCAGCATAAAATTCAAAATTTCAACATGGCCGAAGCAAAACTGTCTCCCCTAACATCGTTTACAACTTAAATAAAGGTGCTGTTCATAGAAATTTTCAATAAATTTTGACTGTCGATACATTGTTTTATACAAGGACATGGCTGTGTGAACTCAAAACAGTTTATGTAGGGATCAGATTGCCGCGACGTTAGTTCAAAGTTCCGACTGTATATTTGCTCTTGAGGATGAGCATGTCGGCAAAAAGCGCCACTTTGGCATCCCGATTCGGACTCGCATACCTCCAACTTGTGGTCATTTTTTATTTATTTTGGGCTTATATTTAGTGGTAATTTTTTGTTGTTCTGTCAAATAATGAATTATATTTACTCAAACTAACTTTTCAAAAGGTATTGAGGTGACAACTTCAGATATTTTAGAACACTTTCATTGCCGGTGCGGCACAGACTATTGCGTCGTAATCGGATTAGTGAGCCGTTAATTAATTTCGTTCAAATTGTTATGACATAAAATAACATTTTTTATCAAATTTTCGCCCATTTTGACCATACAACCAGAATATATTAGTTTTGTAGGAACATGAATGTTGGTATTTTGTATTTTATTTGTGATATAAATGTATTGTTTATTTGTGATATGACAATAAATAAGCAACACACAGTTTTTTTAACGAAATTTTATCATTTTAACCCAAATTCTAGCTGTATATTTGATGTTTGGATGTGTGTAATTGGAAGTGTAATGTAGAAAATTTATTTGGCTTTAAAATGATACATAATTTTCAAAGATTAGGTAATTCTAAGTATTTTTATATCAATTTGATAACATAACACTCACTCAAACTTTTATTATGTGTATGCTAATGAGGGGCCTAGTGGATAGCATACAGTCCCATGGGGAGAATAGTGGTGAAAGAGTTAAGTTTGTTGATGTGATCATTTTCATTTGAACAATTTCTCAACTATACACCACAGGTAACATAACCACCAAATATCAAAGCAATCGGTCCCACAGTTTTTTGACTTTAAGTTGTTTACACACATACATACACACAGACAGACATACTTTGTAATGCCTATAGCACTACTGAACCAGTTCAGTTGTGCTAAAAAATGAGAGCACAGACAAATTAAGAGACTCTTAAAAACAATAAAAGAATATCCCTACTTACGCCACAGGTTTACCCTTGTCTTTAAAAAAGAAAATATAAGACCCATCTCCTGTTTCATCATATTCATTTTCCTTTTCACATGCCTCTTTTCCTGAAAGTCTTTCACCTTCGTACCACATTAAATAGTCCCCTTTTGTATACTCTTTTGCCGCAAACACACCTTTGCCTGTAGAGAAGAACCATATTATAGATCAGACTAGTAAATTGAAGGACCATTTTAATAATGACAGCATTACACATCATGATATGAACAAGTAATCATACATGTAACAACCCATTGGGGAAGTGTTCAGTCCCATTTAAATGGTATTACTTCTTGTATGGAATGGATGTAATATTACAAATTGACAATTGACATTATGATGCTAACTGAATGCTATCTGCCCATACATATCTGTCAAACATTGGCTCCAGAGATCATATGGCCTCATGACATCTGAACCAGTGTACCACTTAGGGAGTGTACATTAATTGTGTTGTTTAATTCGTGGTGGGGGGGGGGGGATTTCTAATCAAGCGATGTTTTTTTTATTTGCCCCCCCCCCCCCCCACTAAACCTTATATAAATTAGCTGGCACCCCTATGATTTCTTTTTTTCTTAGACCCCCTGCACCCCACAGATACATACACAGATGAAACACAGATACAACAACACATATGATAGAAAAGCCAACAGTTGCTGTAAACGTATTCCATATTAATTACTACAGAGTTCTACCTGTGCACAAAGTTGTTGACCGTGTACATTCATAAAATCACCAATTAACACAAAGTTAAATGGGCTGACAGAATAGAACAGAATACTTGTTTGGCTACAATTTTCATTATCTTTTTTTTCATGCCATTACTGACATATTTAATTAGCTGAACAAGTAAATATATATGTCACTTATGAATCGTGGGATTGAAAAATAAATGCAAAATTGCACTGTTGGGAAAACTTTCTCTGTGTCAACAAATCCATAACTTTAGGAGTAATTTGCAGTGATTGATCACATCGTTATGTGCTATATAAGACACATAAGATAAGGATTAAGACCCTTCCTGTATTATAGTATTCATATTATCTCTATGCAAAATAAACCCTTCTGGAATATTCCAAGAGAATGTACTAAACTGACGGGCTGAGGGGCAGGTACATGGGCAAAATTGAGTTGTGGTTGATCTTGCCTTTACTTCTGTACAATACACCAAATTGTGGATTTTGCATCTACCTGTCCTTCAGTGCACTGGGCATTGTTTGGTATGACCCCTTATTGTTTTAACTTTTATACAAGTCATTGTAGTTTTGATAAAATCATAAATTTATCAATAATTTGTTCCTTAAATTTTGGACTCCGGTTCCCTTTATTGTCAGTTAGGAAGTGAAATTTGTATGATTGAGTTTGACTTTAGAGCATCTTTCAGCACAGTGCCTAGCTCGCTAAGTCAGATGGTCTCTAGTCAGACTTTGATCATGATCATTGCAGTAGGTTTCTGCTGGATTTTTAGGAAAAATAATAAGCTTGTCAACTTATGTGTTCTATCCACTACCTATGGAAAAGATTTAAGTGAACAAGTCATCATAGATAACACAGTCCCCACTCTTGTGGTGGTGTTGGTTACCGTTTTGATTGTATCAGTTTTCATCTGGGATAGGTGCAATCACAAATTGACAAATGACATGCTACTGGTAATTCATGTCTACCAATTGGGTTCCAACATGAGTTTTTGTAACACGATAGCTGCTGTATCTGTGTAATAACTTTGTACATGTATTATGATCATAACAAAATGGCTGCCTGGTAACCATCTTAGACTGCATCACAAAAGAAAGCATTATTTGACAAGAATGTACTCCCGTTTTCTTGCTGCTAAGGCCGTGGTCATGGTTGCTAGGCATATTTGCATACACTTTTGGAATGATTGTTCACTTGTCTAAGAATCCCCATTATCTTTGTGAAATACAGCAATGTTTGGCTGTTGCTATGGGTGTGGCCATGGTTGATATGGTATTTGCATACATTTTTTGAATGTTTATTGAATTGCCCACCAGATGATGTTATTATTTGACCAAAATATACTGCCATTTGTTTGTTGCTAAGGGTGTCTCATGGTTGCTAGGGCCAATTTTGCCAAATTATTTGAAGAAAATCTGCAGAATAACACTTTCAGAAATATCTCGCCAAGTTTCAGACTAAGACTTACTGACCAAGTACTTTTGGAGATGTAAGTTTTTACCAAAAATGAACATTTTCACACCTAATTTGCATATCACTAATGGTATCGTTGTATGCTTACTATTTCTTCGTCCATACATCCCTAGATGCATGCCCATAAAATTTCAGTCCAATCTGTTCAGTGGTTTTGGAATTGTAGATTTTTTACCAAAAAGACACATTTTTAGCCATAATTTGCATATCACTGATGGGACCATCATACCATGAACAACTCTTAGTATTAACCCCCTGAAGAATGTTCCACCCAAATTTCAGTCATAATATGATGAGTAGTTTTGGAATTATACATTTTTGACCAAAAAGACACATTTTTAGCCCTATTTTGCATATTATTGGGGAAATCTCATCATGTCATAAATAAATCCCAATACCCTCACCCCTAAGAATGTTCCCACCAAATGTCATGCCAATCTACCCAGTAGTTTTGGAGTTAAGCTTTTTTTAAAACCAAAAATCACATTTTTTGACCCAAAATCTCCATCTCTGATATAATCATTTTCAAAAGAAAATCACATGCATATATGCTCCCCATAGTGTGTTGTCCTTGTGCCAAGTTTGAGAGAAATCGGTTCAGTTATGTCTGAGAAATGACTCCGGATGCACGGACACACCGAGCCCAATCTATAAATCCCCGTCCCGGACTATGTCCGACAGGAACTAATAATAACTGCACTGCTTTGTCATCGAGCCATAATGCTAACAAACCTTCTGAAGGCTATTGTGCACAAAGTCAAGAATGTGTACCATTTTGCTTATATATATTTTATTTTACATATCTGGCACTTGTTCATCCCGACATTCCATTTAGGGTTTTTTTGTGCCCCCCCCCCCCCCCCCCACACAAAAATCGAAAATCAGAACAATTTGGTCACTAACATTTCATGAAAAGATATTCAGTAGCTGTAAATCTTGTACCCATGCAGTGGCTTGGGGAGGGGGGGGGGGGGGTCATTTTTAACTAAAGGAAACAAGGAGAGGATCAGGTTTTAAAAGTGGAGAATTTTGGGAGGGGTCAGTGGTTGTGACAAACCAAGGGTGATTTGCTCTGCCCCTCCTTGCAATTACTGAAGGCTCCCACAGTTTCAATCTCTACATTATAACATGACACTGCATAATGATCCCTAACTTGACATGTATTGTCATGGGGGTGGGGTAGGGGTAGGAAGGGGGATCCGTATTACATATGATGACTTTAAACACCACTGCATGAAGATAATACAAAATAATAATAATTTATTTACCACTCCAAATCCCAATCATTCAAATAAAATATTAGTAAAAACACTTTAATACAGAGAAAAGTGCAGATGCATACAAGGGCAACTGATGGACAATGTATTCAATAGTATGTCAGAGACTGTTCCTTTCCATGGAAGTTCAATAATTTACTAAAATGAGAAAAGTCCTTTCATACTATTTAACATAGTGTACATCTTGTACATCATCTTAAATGTTGGTGGTCATCTGTAGCACATGTGTGGCGGTGGGTCCCTCAGATGTGCAACAGACGAAATGGGAAATGGTTTATAACACTGACAGAAACTTTGAATGCTGAAGGACACCTCATTGCAGACTGGAGAGGGAACAATTCAACTTGTTTGTAAACACTCGAACATTGCGAAAACTCACACATGCGCATTAGACGACCGCCAACCTTTAACATACATTTAATACAAATTTATGTAAACAGTATACTTCTGAATCTGGTTATACAGATATGTAAACTCTGAAGTAATGCTCACATGTAAGTACATATGGCAGAAACACACCTCCTATGCTCCCATATTTTTTGGTTCTTTCATTAATTTAAAAAGTTTACAGTTGTCTCACCTTTAAAACTGTTGATAAAGCGTATCTCAAACCGGCCTTCCTTAGGTATATCAATACCTTCTGTAACACATTTCTTTGCTACTTCTCTGGGAGAGATTGCAGGAGACCCTCTCCTCTGCCTTGTCTGTGAATTATTTTTAAAAGTACATGAATTACACTGTGAAATTAAGATATTTGAAAAACATAACAGAGTATCCCATTTTTGTCTGACTGGTGCTGCATTTAGTCACATACTTATATAATTTGTGCAGAATGAGATTGTACACACATCACATACATTTATTTAGGTATCTATCTGACCTTTTTTCCACACACTATGGGGACCAAAAGGGTGGAGACAAAGTTACAGTTGATTATCCCCCTTAAACCGTTAGACATGAACCAGAATGGAAATTCTTGTCATATAGCTGATATGAGTTGGGAAAACAGTTGATTGTGTATCGACCAGTCACTTATACACAACAATGTATCTAATACATAGGTTGTGTTTACAAGCTTGATACTTGAGCCTAATGTACACCAAGGTGTACTATAAAAATACCAATGATTTACAGGACAACAAAGAGAAAATAATCATATACTGTATTCCTTTTGTTACTACAGACAAATTATACACAGAATTAACTTTAATTCATGAATGTTTTTCGCAAATGTACGTGTAAGACTCTTCATTAGTAAATAACATTTCTTTCATTCCAGTCTAAAATAAAGTTGATATATGTCCAAATAATACAAATTAACAAGAACTTTGTTGGAAAAATTTTGGCAGGAAAGTTGTTGCAAATTGTAAATGTTTCACAATCACTAAGAGAAAACTACTTACCATTATAAATGACTTGACAGACATTTCTGCTCTGATACTAGTGACAGATCATGGAAAAGAGAGAGGAAATCATTAATATCAATAATCTCATCTATTAAAAGAACTCTGCAATCTAAGCTTCTATATTGACCAGCATATGTTCAATGATTGTCCAATCAAATTAAGTTTGCCTCATGAAGCTGATAGGCTTTCATTCTAAGATAGTGTTGATAGAACAGGATTTTCCATGACTGAACTGCAATGACCCCCAAGCTTTGACAACTTTTTGACTGGGAAATCAAAAGGCGGAAGCCTACTAAATGTAGAAACTTAGCAGATGACTGGCTTAAAGCAAAAATTCAAGTTTGTACTTCACTTTACCAACACTGATTTCAAAATATGCCAAAATTTTGAAAGGGTGGGACATGCTATTACCATACAGATAAATTTAAACAGATAACAGCTGACATATCAAATTGTAGTGTACATGCCATCTCAGTCTCTCAGATGTTTTTGACAGCATTCAATAAAAACAAGATTTGAGTTATGGTTGACCAAATCTAAACATTACAACACATTGTGGCTCTGTCTGCCAATCAGGTGTATAGGAATATAAATTGTAGATGTATAGGAATCTGCATGTCTATGGAAGTCTTTTTGCACCACTATGTAGTTTGTCAAGCAATTACATCAGTTCATGTATCAAGGCATGATGCAAGTAAAACCTGGTTGATGGTCAGCCAGCATGTTGAAACCAAAATTGATACAGTATGCCAATATATGGATGCAGTCATAGTGTGTCACACTCTGTGACAGATAGAGTAAATTGCAATAGCAGTTACTTGAGTTGTGTCATCCAATATCAAACAATGTACATCTTAGACACAAAATATGAAGTGTCCTGAGACATTTCTAACACAAACTTTAACGTCGCCAAAACTTATGCACAACCTTTGAAAACAATACTGTAAGTTGTGAAATTATTGTTTTATGTCATGTGACAATATCTGATTTGAAGATTAGCCATATATAGGGATGAAATTCAAATATATTTGAGTCCGGCGCGATATTATGAACCGAGCAACATTTTTGGTGTGCGAGGGTTTAACCTTGTAACTTGCCACATATACGATATTTTGGTCAAAATCTAGCAAAGGTCAGAAAATTTGAGACTGAACTGTATGAACAAACTGACTGCAGTTGTTACACGACGCGACGGTGAACTTGAGACTGTGATCGAAACGCGACCGCGAGAGAGTTCAGACGATCGACTAGACCCCCCCCCCCTTCACATCAGTCTCAGACGTTACGAGTACATTTTTGTAAATGAAAAGTCTGCTTCATGTAGGACGAAAAACATTGCCAAAGACAATAAAACTGAATGTTGAGATGTATAATGACAACGAGTCAGTGAATCGTGGTTTTAAAACCTTATCAAAACTTCTCCGCCATGATGTTTGTTTACACGTGACTGTAATTTATAATATTAGTTTATAAAGTTACTAACGCATTTCCACATCTCTCACTGCTCGACTCCACCACTTACATTTGTACATAAAGCATGGAAGTATAAAGTGACATGATTTCTGGTTGCATACGCCAATACCCTAAAGAAAATACTTGTCATCTTGCATTCGTACTTAATGATGAAACAACTGTGTGATGCCGAGTCCCTATCAGTGATTTCGGTGAAAACAATCTGAGATTTCGAACGTCTCAAACACTTCATTCTCCCAATTACATCCATACGCTCTTTCACATCATACCATACACAATCATACATAATATACAAAATTAATGACGC
>NC_135558.1:3965000-4067500 GCF_964340395.1 Glandiceps talaboti | reverse complement strand
GGGGAAAAATATATATTTCTCCCGATCGATTTGTTTTCATTTGTTTTTATTGTTCAATACGTATTTTCCGGTTTATCACTTGATTAGTTGTTTGTTTGTTTGTGATTCATTCCTTCCCTTAGTCACATAACAGCTAAAGTCATTCCGCGGATTTTTTCTAGTATCTGTTATATGAAAATTCCTCACACACGTTACTTGTTATAGAGACTTGTCTATAGAAATTTGACTAAAAATTGTAGTATATTTATGTTAATACTCTACGACATATGATATATGTGAATCACATTCACAAAAGATAAATACATAATGAATATTAGACATGCGCCCACATGATGCAGCAAGGTATTCTGGAGCCCCTCTAAAATTATCGCCGGGCTAATTAAAAAGTTTCTTACCTAGTTATCTGTTCTAGACATTTTCGGCAATACCTATGTCCACAAAGTGTCTGGAGAGGATCCCTCAATATCAAGGAACAGTGAGTACACAAAAATTTTGGTTCGACTTGTTCTTGATACTTAAATAGAGTTTTCAAGTAACCAGCCATTTACATGTAAGCTAACCTGTAAAATAAAACTAGGATAATCACATGAAAATAAATTTCTTTCTATGACAATGTGAAATAATCAAATGCCACTACGTTATATATATATATATATATATATATATATATATATATATATATATATATATATATATATATATACAGCTCTACTTCTCAGTATTGAGCACTTTTCCTTCAGTTATGACTTACCTCTTACACTGAATTAGTATATATATAATTATATATAATACTCTCAATAATTTTCACATCGTCATGATGACATGACAATCACGATTGCGCAATCATGCGTTTATGCTATATATGCTTATTAAGTAAATTAGAAACAAGACTTTATCATTTCAAAGGTAACCGTAAAAGTACAGATTTTCTACAAAAATGTAAGAAAGTTAACATACAACTTAAGATACATTTCTAAAAAAAAAGGTCGAAATTAAAGTAAGAATCGTATTACTAGTTGTACCTACCGTAACGATTTACGTGTGTCTTCATACACGTGCGATGCAGTCATGTGTCTAAACCCAGACAAGTAGTAACATGAATATTATACGCACATGTGACGTCATAGCCTATGTATAGTCATACGGGGGAAGCCCCGATTTATTATAGGCTATAAACAAGAGCAGTACGAGTAGATGACGGTGGTGGCGCCCTTGTTGACATGTATTTAGTGGTGAGTTGAGTTCGATGCTTCAGTCTAGGTTACCCACATGGGTTACCCAGGCTTATCTCGCTTGGCGGGTGTAGCCCCAAGACGACAGTCTGGGGAACCGATACTAGTCGTGTTCTAATTGAGTCATGGATCAGAGGGAAACGCCACTCGATGCTCCACTTAGGGTCTGGAAAGTCGTTTCATGATTTCACATCACATGCTATTTGCGCAATATCGAAGAAACTCTATTTCATCTCTATTGACGCCGGGTCCACCAATATGCTTTATGGAACTTAGCATGCATACTGAAAATTCATGACTCCTAAGTGCTTATCAACTTTAAAAAGGTAATTTTTTGAAAAAATTTGTATTAGCTTTAACGACTTACTCGTATTGTCGTACATCCTGAACAGTGTGGAATCACCGTTGGGTAAACGTAATCGTGTAGCTGAGCACATAATACCCCGTACAATAAAACTAACCGAATTGATTTTTAGCTCCGCACCCTGAAATCGGTGCCTTCAACTGATCACGATTTCAACCTGATACCGTACTACTTATAGATGAAATCTACTCTAACTAACAAGTAAAGTGTCTAACTCTTGGTGTTTAACAAATTTCTGTCACTGACGTCAGTGTATTTTTGGCTATCTGATCGGGGAAAAAATTACAGTGTAGCTTCATTTGTTGAATTGCAGGCAGGCTTAGCAAGAACGCCGTTTGTAGTACATTCCAAGACAAGATCCTGTAACTGTATCTGTCACTGTGTCTGTATCTGTACCTGTACCTGTATCTGTACCTGTACCTGTACCAGTCCTGTATCTGTCTCTGTATCTGTCTCTGTCTCTGTACCTGTACCTGTACCTGTACCTGTACCTGTACCTGTACCTGTACATGTATCTGTACCTGTATCTGTATCTGTACATGTATCTGTACCTGTACCTGTACCTGTACCTGTACCTGTATCTGTACATGTATCTGTATCTGTATCTGTATCTGTATCTGTACCTGTACCTGTACCTGTAACTGTATCTGTATCTGTACATGTATCTGTATCTGTATTAGACTCTCTTACAGCCCTCGGAGTTCCGAGGACTGTGAGATAGTCTATATCTGTATCTGTATAGTGGACGTACAAGCACCAATACTGGTTGTCACGTACTACACTCAAGGGTCACGTGACGTGTGTGGAGCGATACAATAAAAGCACTAAGGGGGCAATCAGTTTTTACGGCCGGGGGTGGGCCGGTGACTTTTTGTTGATGTACTTAAAAATAGTGACACCCCCCTGCAATTCATCCAGAAAACAATCCACCCCCCTGACAAATAAAAAAAAACCACAATGACCCCCCCCCCCCATCTGTTGACAAGAAACACTCTTTTTGTTCTTGCAAAAGACACTCTATTCTCAAAGCATAATACCACACACTGCATAGTTAATTTTACATGTTACATTTTCAGTAATTTTAAGTGTATCTGGTAAATTGCTAACCAAAATCCATTGTTTCACATGTATAAAGCTCTTTAGATAGGAACCCTATGAGAAGTATGATTGTCTGTTCACGGACATACAAAATATTTATGTTTTAGTAACCAAAAGTTCTAGGATATCCCTTAGATTGAGTGAACTATTGATATTGATTAATTCGGCTAATTATCAAGTACAAGGAGGCGATCAGGCTAAAAAATGTAAACATGTAGCTAGGTCAATTCAGGCAAAATAACGAAGGTAAAATAGCAATGAACGATTAGCCGACATCTACATCGGATAGATCGGGTGCACAGCGAGCTTCTTGGAGTAGGTGAGTTCCATAGTGGCAGTGTTTTGGGATATAATGAATGTCGATAACAGATCAGATTGGTTCACACTATTTGGTAGAATACGCAGGCTATCAGACGTTATAATAACTAGTCTATTAATTCTGACAGAGATTGAACTTATTGATTCACACAAAACTCGATCAGCATATGCACGGTGTCGGCCACAGACACTTGTTTCCCTAGATATGTATCAGAACATTTCATCCGAATACAATAAAATGTCGATAATATCGATAATATTGACGTATTTAAAGGGGGTAATATTACACTTGTTTCTGTGATCGCGCAAGTTCATTCACCGCGAAGTTGGTTATAGTGACGTCAATAATATCGATATTATCGACATTTTATTGTATTCTGATAGAAATGTTCTGATACATATCTCAAACAAGTGCCTGTGATGTCGGCTCACTAGTATATGGTGTTGTCAATTGTAGGCTCAGTATGCTGTAAGATTGATTGATTTTGAATTCCTATAAAACCTTCATTTAAGTTATTGGAAAGTAGAAACTAAATACAGAGGCTTAAAAGTCTTCTTCTAGAGTCAAAAATGAAAACAAAACAATAAGTTTGGGGATTTTGGTGGCCTTAAACATTGTAAAGGTCTTTGAATTCGAATTCCTAAGTCAGACTACTCTGTAATATTTTAGCTCAGAAAATCAACACTGCTTTGTTGAGGTTTAGGTGAAGTTATGTTTTGCATGTAATAGGAGTTCATCGAACTTTACAGAGTATAATGAGATTTTTGATTTCGCAGGTTTTATAATCCAGTTCAATTCCAACTGTAGAGGGCGGTATGTTAATTGACCTGACAAGTCAGATCCGTCGCATTGAAGTCGTCATTTGCATGAGACCTAAAGTTTACGGCCGATGAATTTACCATTTTTGTTAATGTATGTTTGGAACAAATCCAATTTGATGACGAATTCTACAACAACAAAATTCAGTTGGAAATACCCATGGCGAGGGAAATCCCCTTGGATTCTTTAAAGCTTGAAAGTGAAAGGATATGTCGGTCAGGTCTGACATCCACTTTCGACCAACGTATTCTGTCTGGATTCTTATCAAATTTGGATCAATATTTCCGAAAATTGTAAAATCTAATGAGGCACTGCTCCTCGACATTCGACATATAATATCAACCTGAATAGAAAAAGCGTACAAGAGGTAAGTAAAGATATTAATGAAAAGTGTCTACCATTTGTACGTGCGTAGTCCAGGTGTGTTAATAGATTCGTAGGCTGTGATTAGTGAAATTGTACGTGGTGAGTTGGTAGTTTTATGGAATATTTATCAATAATCAACATCATATGAATTAAAAATTACCAAGTTGCATGAATATATTACGTGTTGAGAAATTGAATCTTGCTCAAAACGGTTAGAATGGCAAGTTTAGGGCACATTAGGGTCGACCGACACTTTAAACAAAGATGGACCAGGAAGTGCCTGGGAAATATCACTTTCACTCTCATACCGGGATTTTTCCGAAAGTTTCTGTCGCAAACTGATATTTATACTCCTGAAGTTTAGATTATGCAGTGATCTAAGTTGAAATAATCGCAGAGATATTCAGAGTAATGAAGTGGGAAACATGTCAAGTGGGTTTTACCAACTACATCATCCATGTAACCTTTGTATAGGTAATAATATACTATGTTGTCTGTATTATATTTTCCAGTCTCAGTACTTTTAGAAAACATGTCCTAAATGAAATAGTTGATTTGTGGTTTTAAACGGGAGTTTCGGTAATTTTATCTTCTTTCATTTTATTTTATTTTTATTTTTTATTTAGTTTTGTAAATATTGAATGCATTTTAGTCTTCTCCAATTTCTGAGTATCTGTAAATGGGGTAATCCTGTAGACATCTCAAATAAATAAATAAATAAATAAATAAATAAATAAGTAAATAAGTATGGGTATGTTGTTGGGTTTTAGAAGACAGTTGGTCATGATAACTGAATACCAACAAGTGCATGTAGCTCACAAACTAATTATAATAATGATTGCAACAGTTTTTGCAACAGTTCTTGCTACTTTACATGTATAAATTATGTACAAGGATTCTTTTGCTACAAACTATTGCTTTCACTTGTTACAGTGAACAAATTGTTGTGGTTATTTTAACCAGTGAACTTGTTATTGATATTACCTTATTTTACCCTCTTGTGGTATAGTTCTTTAAAAAAGTTCACAATGAATTTGACATAATCCAGTTTGTGTCAAGAGGAATTTAATGGGCAAAAATTCAACCAAGTGGTTCATTATTAAAAAGGAAACTTGTGGTGTAGTGGTGGTGGTGATGATGATGACAATGGTGAAAAGCAAATAAATACATACTAGTATACTAAAATTGTCTTTCTGGTTGCCCTCTCTATCTCTGTCTCTATATGTCAATCTGTCTCCCCTGACTCTGTGCATGTCTGTCTCTGTCTCATCTCTCTCGTAAGTTTAGCACAAGTTTATTGACAAAAAACAATTATTTCTATTCTAATGCTTTTTCCACAGATTTTCCAGATTGGCAGTACCGAGAAAACAAACAATGGCAAACATAGCAAATGATATAGTACCTGGGGAAAGTAATTCTGATGTGGTGTTCGAGTGTGAAAATGAGATATTTATTGGTCGTAAAGTACACATTGCTGAAATAAAACAGCAGATAAAGAAATGGTTTTCATCAGAGATGTCATCTGAATCAACACAGATGTTACAGATAAATGGTGCTCCTGGTATTGGGAAGACATCATTGATAAAAAGGGTTGTCATGGAAACAAAATATGGCACTGATAACACACAACTGAATGACCACTACATTAATATTGATGGTCTCTCTGATATCAACACTATCAGATCAAAGTTGATGCTTACTCTCGGCCAATCAGAGGGTGCCATGGTATGTCAGCAGTTTGCAAGTTTTGATGATTTGGAGAATTTCCATCTCATTATCTTTGACCATCTAGAAGTGGTTCATATGAACAGAGAGCTACAGACATCTTTTCAACAACTGTGTGAAGAAATGATTGAAGCTACTGACAACGTATTCTTGGTATTGGTTAGTCGGTTTCAGTTCAAGTTTGCCAGTTATTGTGGTATTTTTACCACTCTTAAATTGCTACCGCTCTCGTTGGATGAGTCACACCAGTTGTTGCAGTCTCTTCTCCCACTGGTCGATATTGAACAAGAAATTCTGATGGATCTGATAGACCTGTGTGAGGGAATCCCACTGGCTCTGATTCTAGCTGCCAAAATTTTACAAAATCAAGATTTATCGCCTGATGATCTGTGCAGTATACTGAGAGAGAACCAAATGGATGCATTTCATTGTCAAACATCTGATAATGAATATGACATCACAAGTGCCATCAAGACATCTGTAGACCAATTAACCAACCTACTGAAAAGCCATTATGTCACCCTGGCCTACTTTCCTGGTGATTTCGGTGTTGATGCAGCCGTTCACGTCCTTGGTATGGAAAATACAGCAACCACAAAACAGGACGCATTGCTTCCACTTGCAAAACGCTCACTTGTATCCATAGAGACCAAGACACAACGAGTAAACATGCATTCAATTTTACGTCACTTTATGGAGGAGCGTTATTCTAGTCTCCGCGATGAAGAACACACACGCATGAGATACTGTGAGTTTTATGCCCTCCTCACGCAACGGTTGGCCCCCTTAGTTGATGCCAATAACTGCAAGAAACTACCACTGTTCATCCAAGAAATCCACCATATTGAGAAGTTATTAAAGGAAGCTGTGCACTGTGCCCAAGAACACTACAATCTCTTCATCCAGCTAGCCTACCATGCTGAGTATCTGCTAACTAACTTCTTTGGTAAAGAATCTGTCATGTTTTATGAAGCCTGCGTGAATTCAGCTGCTGCGTATGCAGAGGCCCATCATGATCCAAAAACCCATGGTTTGATGTTGTCTTCATATGGTCAAGTCTTAGGATTTATTGGTAGTGATTACATCGCAGCTTACAAAGCATACATGAAGTCATTGGCAATTCTTGAACCACTTGGTGAGACTGAAGATCTGGCATGGTTGTATTCTCACATTGGGTTTAATTTCCACAACAGAGGGATGGAAAAAGAAGCCATTAGGTAAGTTATCCCATACAAACTTTGAAAATAATTATGGTCAATATCAGGGATATATACATCTTGTGATCTAGCATGTACATTGTTGTAAGGTTCATATGATTTGATAGAAAACAATTCAAAAACCTCTCTCTCTCGCTCTTTCTCTCTGTTTCTGCATGTCATTAATAAGTGTCATATTTCATCTCTATTCACAACATTTAAGACAAGATCTACAACTTAATTTTGAAAGAGAGCATATTTATGACCTTGCTATGTGTATTTATAAAGTGCCAATAACAAATTTTTTATCAATACATGATTTTCACATTCTTTCCATTTTCCTCATCTCACATAGTCTCATTACATCATATCGCAACTAACCTACTTTATCTTTTTGATATGCAGGTGGCTTTATAAGGCTCTCCATGTTTTTAGAAACATTCTTGGTAAGCTAGAAGAGGAAGAGAAATCATATGAAAACAAAGATGCTGCTGTGCCAGAATCCTTGAAGAAGCAATTTTTACGTACCCAACGCTTGATGTGTGGTACATTGGCTAGTCTTGGCATAGTCCATTGTTGTACAGGTGAGTATACACAACCTTTGATGTGTGGTACATTGGCTAGTCTTGGCATAGTCCATTGCTGTACAGGTGAGTATACACAACCCTTGATGTGTGGTACATTCATGACATTGGCTAGTCTTGGCATAGTCCATTGTTGTACAGGTGAGTATATGCAACAACCCTTGATGTGTGGTACATTGGCTATTCTTGGCATAGTCCTCTGTTGTACAGGTGAGTATATGCAACAACCCTTGATGTGTGGTACATTGGCTATTCTTGGCATAGTCCACTGTTGTACAGGTGAGTATATGCAACAACCCTTGATGTGTGGTACATTGGCTATTCTTGGCATAGTCCACTGTTGTACAGGTGAGTATATGCAACAACCCTTGATGTGTGGTACATTGGCTATTCTTGGCATAGTCCTCTGTTGTACAGGTGAGTATATGCAACAACCCTTGATGTGTGGTACATTGGCTATTCTTGGCATAGTCCACTGTTGTACAGGTGAGTATATGCAACAACCCTTGATGTGTGGTACATTGGCTATTCTTGGCATAGTCCACTGTTGTACAGGTGAGTATCTAGGTGTGGAAAACACTTGTCTGGTAGAGCTATAGAAAAGGTTGGTCCTGAACAAAAAAATAATCCTATGTAATCCTCATAGTCTTGCTGCTAGACGTTCGGGCTTTCTTTCGATATTATAAGCGAACGACGTTCGCAGTGAGGGCTTGCCCGAATCCTCGATAGTGTTGTTCGGCCGTGTGTCATATTTTATCAGAAGAACATCTGAGGTCTAGCAGATAGACTATAATCCTCATGGCTACACTGATCAGATAACACTGATGTGAGATACTGGAATTGAAACCCTGGCCTGCAATTTATGTCAAAGCATAGGGTAAAGGACAAATAATCAATTTTGTACTCGCGATTTTCCGGATTTTTAATATTATTTTCTGTGTATTTCAATTAAAGTTTTAAATACTGTTTCCTCTCACTGTTTTTTGTCTATTTCCTACCTGATATCAATGTCTTATCTGAGTTTATCAGCTTTGCATTAATTAGTAGCTTGCTAGAACAAACTCACTATTTGCCCAAATTAACACATTATGCTGTGAGTGTAAACATCTACTGATCCAACTAATGGTAATACACGGAAAAACAGTGAGAGGAAACAGTATTTAAAACTTTATTTGAAATGTACAGAAAATAATATTAGAAATCTGGAAAATCGCGAGTACAAAATTGATTATTTGTCCTTTACCCTGTGGTCAAAGGTACACTTTGATGGTAAGCTTATCTTAGGTTTAGATCAGCTGATGTGTACTTCAAACTATTTAAACACCCTTGAAAATTGACATTACCACTTGACTCTTGTCAGGTATGTCAATAATGTTTTATGTTTAATAGACCTGAGATTGTAAGATTCATTACAACTAACCCTGTGATGGTATAATATTTACCATCACTGCTTATTTCCTGTAATTTGTATTTATTTAATGATTTATCAATAATCAGCATTTACAATAAAATAAATCATGAAAGGAGGAAATCTCAAGTAGGTGGTAAAAATCCTATGGAGACTTAGCTATCTGGCTTGAAAATATTGTGCCAGTATAGTAGTGTAGTTAATTTTTTGTCAGATAGCCAAGTCTCTGGGCTGTACTGTCAAGTCAGTATGTCAAGTCAGATAGCCAAGTTTCTGGGCTACACTGTCAAGCCAGTATGTCAAGTCAGATAGCCAAGTCTCTGGGCTATACTGTCAAGCCAGTATGTCAGTCAGATAGTCAAGTCTCTGGGCTATACTGTCAAGCCAGTATGTCAAGTCAGATAGCCAAGTCTGTGGGCTATACTGTCAAGCCAGTATGTCAAGTCAGATAGCTAAGTCTCTGGGCTATATTGTCAAGCCAGTATGTCAAGTCAGATAGCTAAGTCTCTGGGCTATATTGTCAAGCCAGTATGTCAAGTCAGATAGCCAAGTCTCTGGGCTATACTGTCAAGCCAGTATGTCAAGTCTCTGGGCTATCCTGTCAAGCCAGTATGTCAAGTCAGATAGCCACATCTCTGGGCTATACTGTCAAGCCAGTATGTCAAGTCTCTGGGCTATCCTGTCAAGCCAGTATGTCAAGTCAGATAGCCAAGTCTCTAGGCTATACTGTCAAGTCAAATAGCCAAGTCTCTGGGCTATACTGTCAAGTCAGATAGCCAAGTCTCTAGGCTATACTGTCAAGTCAGATAGCCAAGTCTCTGGGCTATACTGTCAAGTCAGATAGTCAAGTCTCTGGGCTATACTGTCAAGTCAGATAGCCAAGTCAGATAGCAATTAAGTCTCTGGGCTATACTGTCACACCAGTATGTCAAGTCCAATAGGCTCTGGGTCACAATATGTGACATATCAAGGAATAATGTCATTGAATTCCATATATTGAAAAAGGTTTAATAATCACACCTCAGGGCAGTCAAACAATGTTACTCCACATATGGGGGTGTGGTTGGACCTCAGAGAAGTGAGATTCATAGCACAAATACAATGTCTGAAGATCTGTGGAAGATGTACTGTTTACTAATAGCTGTTTAACTTAATATTTCTATATTCCTGTATGTTGCATGTATATGATTTCTTTTTCTATAGCTGCAATTTAATTTTGTGCATGGCATATTATTTGAACTCCTTACAGCTACTAGTATATTCTGATCAACTACACTGACTCTGCATGCTGTGGCTTGATGCTCTGCCAAATCTTCCCTTGGTGTATAATGTACGGGTATGTAACACAAAACTACTGCAAAAGTTGATAATACAAAAGTCCTAAATCTTTAGCAGCATTCCTAGCATTGTTTCAATTCTCACACTTTTTACTTACTGCAGTCAGGTATACTGTACATTGATCTATTCAATTAGTAAGGGTAATATTAGTCTGTAAAATACAACATTCAGGCCATGCTATCTGCCAACACTCATAGTGTTTAAGAAGTCTGATAAGGCTGAACAACACAACATAATCTTACATTGGTTAATAAGTCTGATAGAGGTGAACAACACAACATATCTTAAATTGGTTTAGAAATCTGATAGGGCTGAACAACACAACATATCTTACAGTGGTTTAGAAATTTGATAGGGCTGAACAACACAACTGATCTTACAGTCTAGGGCAATATTGCATTAAATGAAAAGAATTCTAAACAACACAGACCTAATAATGATTATCCATCTGATATTTGTGGATGTATTCAGGATTGAGAACAATGTCATTATTACTTACTTAGTAGGTTGGTACATTATAATTAGTTTTACAGTTTAACTTAAAATCAGTGTTTTATATCCATTTTCAATACCATGACCAATTTTGAATACTCATACAGGGTTTTAACGTTTTTTTCATTTTTCAAATCAAAACAAATCTTATATGTCTGCCATTTAAAGTATCAAGGGATATTCAATCTTCAGTTATGAATTTTAGCACTTTGTCATGGTTGAGAATCGTTAACTGCAATCTATTTCTGAATGTAAAATATACTTGCTAAAATTCACATTGGAATATATTCTTTTTTATGTGTTGAATATTCTACACTAGAAGCACCTAAATGACCATCTTTCTACTTTAGAATTAGCTTTCTAAAAGCTTTCTCAACTGTGCCATTCTCTCAAAACTTCCAATAACTTTGAACTTTGTGTGACTTTGTGTGGAACGTCTTTTATAAACATGATAAACTTACAATTTAATTATTTGATAGTTTTTTGGATTGTAAATGGATTTTTATGATGTGATGTGTCAATGCATGAGGGCTTCAATAGAAAGAAGCCAACCCATCATGCATTGTTTGTAACACTTTCTGATTTTTACCCTGAATAATGATTTTTTTTTTATAATTACACAGTATTAGTAATTATTTTTCAACAGGCAACTTTGATGCAATATGACAATCATTTTCATTCATTTTTTATGCAGGTAACTTTAATGAAAGCCAGAAATATTCACAAGAATCACTTGAACGTCGACAGTCTATGTGGGGACTTCATCCTGTTGTTGGGTCCACGCATAATAATATCAGTTATATCTACCAAGGTCAGGGGGATGACGATGGTTTCTTTGAATATGCCATGAAAGGGTTGAGAATTAAGATGAGGTTTGATCAGCGACCCTCAAATGCCAACATATCATCGCTATGTAATGTTGCTATGCAGTGTTGTTGCCGTGGCAACACAGTGGATGCCTTGAAATTTACCAAAAAGGCTTATCATATGGTGAAACAGATTGGGTTAGATCATAATAACGCTTCATTGATTTATACTTGTTTTGGGGAGATTTATAGCAATTTGGAAGATTATGATGAAGCTCTGAAGTGGCATGAAAAAGCTGTGGAACACAGAAAAGAAAGATTAGGCCTCAAACATCAGTTTACTGCGGAGGCACTGCATTGCCATGGCAACACACTGTTGAAAGCTGGGAAATGTGAGAAAGCTTTGGAGAAATTGAGTGAATGTTTAGAAATCAGGAAAAGCTTTGCAGGAGACGTAGAATCCAAAAATATCGGAATAGCAAAAGTGGAGGAACACATTGGCCAAGTTTACTCCAAACTTGGTCAAACACAAAAAGCTAAACATCACTACTCCCATGCTGTGAATGAGTTAGTTAGATTACATAACCTTTACACTGAAAAAAATGAAAGAAAAAACATGATGCAAACACAGCAGGATTTAGATGTAGTGAAAGATTTGAAGATGTGTGTGGATACTGGAGCAGAACCTACTCTGGTGTCTACTAACATAACACCACTTAATATTTATAGTCTTAGTTGGTAAACTTATTGTAAGGGTGTTTGTACTTTATAATTCAGTGTTTTCATCATAGCCTCTCAAAATGATGAGTCAGTTGGTTAAAAATCACATTTTTTTACCCAAATCACACATCGGTGGTAAGATCATTTTGATTTGAACAATTTCCCAACTCGACACCCAAGGTAATACACATACCAAATATCATGGTAATTGGGCCGGCAGTTTTTGACTTTAAGTTGTTTACACACACACACACACACACACACACACACACACACACACACACACACACACACACACACACACACACACATCCACACATACACTTTGCCATGTCTATAGCACTACTGAACCATATCAGTTCAGTTGTGTTAAAAAGTAATTGTATGTATAAATGTTGAATTGTTAGTAGTACTTTCAATCCATAATTGTCATTTAACAACCTAAATAAACCAATAACAATTAAAGTCA
This sequence comes from Glandiceps talaboti, assembly GCF_964340395.1. Taxonomy (NCBI): domain Eukaryota; kingdom Metazoa; phylum Hemichordata; class Enteropneusta; family Spengelidae; genus Glandiceps; species Glandiceps talaboti. Next base: position 4,054,564 of record NC_135558.1, on the reverse strand, counting down.
GAAGGAAACTTTGAACCAATTCTTTTATTTAAGTTCCCAAATTTCAGCAATAAACAATAGTTTTTGCCATATGGATTTACAATCGTATAATCAGTGACTTTATCTTTTTGTAGTCCTGCTGTAGACGGCATCAATGTTTTAGTATTTCGCCAGATTGTGTTGAAGTAACTTGTGTGTAGTTGTACAGATGTTTTATCAATGTAAAGAATGTCTTTCATGGTTTGTAGTTTTACTCTTAACTCAATAAAAAGTGGCACTATTAGAAAGTGTTGAAGCACAACTGATCATACAGAAAGTAATCCAAATTATTCAATGGATGTTCATACAACACTGGTCATATGATATTCAAATCTGTGTATCTGATAGGGGTAGTCTAGCTGCTGGACCTGAGGGCTTTAATTCTGATATTACAACTGACTGAAGATCACTTTTGAGGGCATGTACTCGACCCAGGTACCCTCACCATTCAGATTTTGTTCATCAACCTTTGGGGCACAGACTACAGCATTTAGCATAATACTAGTTGGGTTAGTACACAAGTAAAATCTACCAGTTTTCAACACATCTACCAGTGATTATGATAAGGTGGCAAGTTTGCAGCAGGGTTCCCTATCAGAGGTTTGGACAGAACGTAATATCTACTAGTCCCTACTCGACTCATCCTACCTAGCTTTCCTACCAGGGCAGTTGGTAGTTGAAATTTATCCATTTTCCCTGTCAACTGGCATTCATAGTCCATCATTTACTTAGTTTCCAACAAGTGCTTTTTTAAAGTATGGTACAAAGATGAAATGTACCAGAGCTCCAAAAGTGTTTTATGGTCATGGGTGATTCCCCACCACAATTATGATACAAAGTACAGATGTACAGTCAAACCACTAAATTTACTTATGCATGTACTTCTATACTGTGTAAACATCCGAAAGGATTATCATCACACAGGATTATCATTACACGGTCAAGGACTGGGTTTACTGACACAAGGAAAGGCTGGATTATAACAAAATACACCTCCCTAACACTCTTCATCACATCATAACAGAATGATTGGCAACATGTTTCCAGAAATACAAAATCTTTTTTATTATAGTCTCAGTCTAAAGTTAGTGTTTCTGAAAGTGAAATGCAAATCTTCACAAAAAAAGGAATGTAACATAACAATACAGGAATATAGTCCTCGTCACAGCGAGGGTCTAAAAACAGGTCTATTGAAAAAGTATTCTACAAAACAGCTGTCTAAAAACAGGGTCAGAAACTTGTGGTTCCTTTACATACATACATAGCAATGTACAAGACATTATAATAAGATAAATGCTACATTGGGATGGATGGTTTAACAGAAAAATTTCAACATGACAGTCTTCGAAAAAATCTTCCTTGGCTTAACAGTACATTGCAAGCAGATTCAAATATGACAGCTGAAAATATTTCTTGGGTTGGTAGAACTTTGAAAGAATGTACGCTTGTCTGAAAATCTTCAAATTGGCAGAACTTCGAAGGTTCCCAGGACTATGCTCTGAAAAAATGTATACTTCTCTATTCAGATGGAACGTTTAATGAAATCTTCCTCTGGTTGGCAGAATTTAGAAAGAAGACTTGTATTACAAAGGAAATTAATTACTAGCAAATAAATTTTGTCCATACTGGTCATGTTATCAAGATATTCATCACACTTGAGAACAGTTACCATATAAAGTTGACAATGAACACAGCTAGTGATACAATACTCATTATGGAATAGTTCAAAAACTTGTGGATTCCTTGTGTTGCAGTGCCTATGATGATTGTGGAATGTTCTAATACGAAACTAGCATGTTGTCAGACCAGTAAAGATGGCGTGATGAAATCACAAAGTTTGTACAAAGTATTCTGACAAAGCATAAATCAAACCAATGACTATTTTGAAATCAAACTTTTGCATACGATTACATAAAGCTGTGACATGATAAGTTTATCTGGTGATTGGTCTCGTTTTTTGTACTCGTGCAGTTCTCTCCACTGTAGTGATTTCAAATGACTGAGCTTTAAAAAAGCATGGACACTTCTGCATTACTACAATCTTGCCTTGATTCATCAGTGGCTACTACAAAGCTTGATTACCTAATGAAAACAAGAAGGTCTACACACTTTGTACCTTGAAGAAATGTCTTTCTGGGATTTCCTATCTGACTGAATAAAACATCTTATGATACATGAAATTCTTGTAAAATCCCCCCTCTCAAATAGTAGGTTAGGGAAAAACAAAAAACAAAATCCAGAGACAAGTACTTCTGTAAAATCTGCTCAGCTTTCCATGGTAATACTAGAGTTAACGTTGTTCAACTGAAACAAAACAAAGAGTCTATGAGTCACTGAGAGCCAGATAAACAGATATATGTTGTACTACTGTCTTCAGTAGTGGCATAAATTAGCACAAAAATAACTCGTTATCACTAGAGATACATAAACATTAATTGCATACTATTGGTTTTAGACATCAATGGCAACCATGGTTGCTTGGGTTGCAGATTTACCATCATCATTGTTTAGCATGCATTTTCTGACATTCAGATATACTGCATTGATTGACAGTAAACCACACATTCAAAGTCTAACTTCTTGAGATACATAAGACAACATAGACTATCTGTTCTACTTACTGTAAGAGGCAATATCAATTTCATCTGGCAGTTCTCCAATGTTGACCTCAAATCTGTCTTGTACTTCATTCAAAATCTTGGCATCACTTTCATCAGACACAAAGGTTACAGCAAGACCCTTTGTACCAAATCTGCCGGCACGGGCAACCTATAAACAAAGAATGGTTTTATTAATATCAGTCTAATGTGCAGACAACTTTGTACCAAATCAACCCATCTTGTAACACTCCTACCCCTTTTCTCTGGGTTTACCAACATCTGTGTCAAGTTCACAAATAGCTTTCTTTGATTGTGAATGTGATGCACATATGTAAATGTGACAAGTCTTTTTGGAATGACTATTCAATTCCATGGTATCAGCTTTAGCAAGTAATAGCAGCTATTGTATTGTGTACATTATCATATCAGTGGGGGTCAATAAATCCAAGTGCCTAAGTATGCCCATCATATGAAATCAAAAACCACAATCAAGTATTCAAACATTCAAGCTTTGTTCAACTGAAGGTCATTTGTCTTTCTGTTCACTTCCTCCTTGAAACTTTCTCATGACTCTTGGCATACAGTAATTCCTTGTGCAGCATGTACACAACCTTGGTCCACTTATTACAATAAGTTTGATACCCTGAAAATGGAAAATAGCACCCATAAACATAGCGACCTTTTTTTTGAAAGATAACTAAAACATCACTTACTCTGTGGAGGTATGTGTTGGAATCTTCTGGCATGTCATAGTTAAAGGCAATGTTTACTCTCTCAATATCCATACCACGACCAAACAAGTTTGTGGCTACAAGGATTCTTTTCTGAAAATCTTTGAACTGTTGATATCTAGCCAACCTGCAATAAAGAAAATGAAGAGAACTTAAGAAATGCTTTAAAAATCTGGAGCAAAGTGGGAAATTGTGACATGCTGGTTGTTTATATTTCAACTAAGCGGAGTAAATGAAAACGTTTTGAACCTAGCCTAGATTTGCACCTCTGCAGGTTTTTCATGAAATTTGAATTGAATAATTCAACTACTGACTGACACGGGAGCATCTCAGTTTTGGTCAGATAAAAATGCAAATGTGTAGCTCGTCAACCCAGTAAGTTTGTGTTTTCAGTTAGCACCAATATTTTTCACTATGACAATATATTCACATCCTAAAAATGCTTCACAACCCTGCAGTTACTGTATACACCACTACATGTACATTACCAAATGTATCTTGTAATAGTTCTCATTCTCACCTTTCCTCCTGGTTCATTGCACGATGAATGGCTATAGCTGGGAAATTCTGTTCCACTAGTAACTGGGATAAAGCTATGCACCTTTGTACTGACTTCACAAATATCACAACCTGGAAATGAACATGATAGAAAGTGTGAAGTCATCTATATTTTGACAGGACTGACTGCTGGGAACTGTTCACTAAACTAGCGCCCCCCCCCCCCCCCCCCCCAGTTAACAAATGTAACACCACCCACAAATTCACAAAACAGATGTTAGAAATACATCTACACATGAACAGATTTGTTCTTTGGCAATGTTCTATCAATGTTTTTGTTCAACTCTGAGAACCCTAGTTTGAAAGGGAAGAAATAAGGTAAAATTTCCATAGACTTCCATTCACAGGAAACTTTGGCCGTTTATACCTTTTTACCAACCACAACAAAAACACCTCTACTAGCACCAATAGAATCCTTAGGAATGATCATGACTGGCATTTCATAAGTACCTGATTAAACTCCAACACATCAAGTAAATCAAACAGTTTACGATTCTTCTCATTATCCTTGAGCTTAACATAGTACTGTTGTAAACCATGCAGCGTCAACTTCGTTTCGTCATCTACATACACTTCCATAGGCTAAAGGAAGAAAAGTGCATATGAACATATTGACATGTACCCTACCACTGAGAAGTCTTTCTAAATTTCTAGTAGTCAAGACACTTAATCTGAATGGCTAGTTTAATTGGGGGAGTCAATAACCTGTTTCCGTAAGAAACGCTGACGAGGCTTGTTATTAACATCTTCAAAAAGTGTGCACAAAATAGAGATAAGCTCATGCAAAAATTATCAAAAGAAACAGCTGAAAATGTGCATTGGAGAAAAGCCATGCATTTCTATATTATTATTTCTCTTTTTGTTTCTTTTTTTTCAGACTTGTACATAATTGCAAATGTAACAAAATAAATATCTAGCACTTTTTTTGCAAATAACGAAATCCTGTACATGTCAGTTTTTTGTCTTTATACAAAAATTTGCTTTGATTCATCATGCTTGTAAAACTCAAAATTTCTAACAGGTTAAATGTCTTGACTAAAAAGAAAATCAAGTTTGTTTAAATTGATTCTTTTGATGGTGTTCCAAAACAGCTTATATATTTTATTTAAATTCTATTTTGTACATCCCCCACCCTTCCCGAACATAGAAATTTCACTATTATTTCAGTGTACAAATTGAACTTGTTTTCCCAATCACTTTATAGTGCATTAATTTGGATACTACAGTAATTTGGATCTAGACTACTACAATAAAACCCTTGGTGTGTAAACAGCTATAGATGCTGAGGTAAGCTTCCAGCTGTAAAACCAGTCTTTGTGAGCCAGGCCCTTGATGTGCAGATCCACATCACACATACAAGAAGTCCACAGGAGCAGATGAGTGGTGGGTAGACACTAAGGTGGGTGACACATCCTGGCTTGTTTTGGTGTATCTCGATCACCAACCAAACAACTCAGCTGGGTGAACACTGAGTGGTCCTTGTTTCCCTTATGCCTGATACAGGTACATATATTCCACTTTTCTGGAGGCTGATGTTGGTAGTGGCTGATTGCCGAGCTTTGTTTTCAGCCCTGCTTCTCTGCAGCAGCTGGGATTGAGGTGGTGTATGGCTATGTAAGGCAACTTGAGGGCGACATCACAGACCGTCTGCAATGCATCGATGTGTGGCAAAAACGATGAGTAGCACAAATAACTCCAGAGGGCAATATTACGCGAACCGACAAAAAATGAAGATAGCTTCTTGAAAAATGAATAACAAACAGCATCTCCATGGAACAAGCACGGTAACGATGCACTTAGTGTCCATTTCGAGGCACAGAACTGCTCAGAGACGCACTTGAAGTGACTTTGTGACGTTGGTATTTCATTGCAACTTGACGGAGCCTAACCTAAACTACATGACTATGACAGGAACGATTTATATGCCCTACTCTATAAACTGACAGGACAGGGGGTTGACAAACTTTATTTCTTCTGTGATAGAGAACGCGATATACAGGATTACACTTTCTTCAGGAACATTTTTACTTATCTAGCTAATAGCGATGCACATGATTGCCGTAACCAGGCACCTTTTACTTCTTCTTTGGATGACTATGATCACGAAGAGGACTGACTAACTAAAACGCGAATGGATTTTTAATTTTGAACAATAACTAGACGATATGAATGTGTAGACTGATTGATTGTGGGATGACTTCTTCCAGTGTGCTGACATGGAGGACTCAACGATGAATTCCACATGTATTGCATTACGTATTCCACACATATTACGGTACAGTCCGATAGTGAAGAATCGCGAAAAAATTGACAAAAAGAAACTTTTAAATTTGGAGAATTTGGTTGCCCTTGTTGACATCTTCTGCTCGTTGCCGTTTATTTTAACTATGCCTTGCCCATCAGTTCCTAAACCGGGTGCCACAACCCTTTACTTCATTTGGAACATGAAGCTCACACCACCTAGTGATACAGCTCTTGTTGACCCCGAGGCCCTTCAACCATTTTGTATTTAGAACACTGGTACCACACCATGACAGGATGAAAGAAATGATTTTCTATTTACATCTTGCATAAACTTCTTGCACACTGGTCGGATATCTTTGCTGAGTGTAGCACTAAACATCATCACTTGCTTCTCATGAGGTGTTTGACGGAAAATATCTTGTACATCGCGACGCATGTCTGTAGACAAAACAAAAGTATAATCAATGTAACCATGTGTAAGCCTTTTCGGTCAGCAGCTAGCACTAAAACTATTTTTACAGTCTCTGTTAACTGTACAATTGCCTACACCTAGAATTGTACCCAACATGTGTTTCTGTCACAACACCAACGAAGCATAGCAACACATGAAAATGTTGGCAATGTCAAGTGTAAGCATCTCTGTTTTTGGGCACATGCAAAGTCTCCAACCCATCTGAGTGATCAATCCAGGAATTGAAATGTATTGGGACATTGCACAAGTTGAAGCCAGACACACAAATCACATGATGGCATCTGTTTATTATAACATATCAATGACATCTCAGCTGGTCAATACATACACCAAAAACTTGACAAACAGAATAGAAATTTGGGACAGGGTAGTTAAATAGAGAGAAGATAGCTTATTACAGTAAAACTTACCAAGCTGTTCAAGCATCTTATCACACTCATCTAAGATGAAATGCTTGACATGCTTCAAGTTGAGGGTCTTTTGTCTTGCAAGTGCCAATATACGCCCCGGGGTTCCAACCACTACATGAGGACAGTTGTTCTTCAATGTCTGTTCATCTTTCTTGATGTTGATACCTCCAAAGAACACACCAACTTTAATTGAAGGCATGTACTTGGAGAATCTTTCATATTCCTTAGCTATTTGGAAAGCCAATTCACGAGTGTGACAAAGAACCAGTACAGACACCTGTGATGAACAAACAAGACATTGTTCAGCTGACTACTTCAGACAACTAATACTTCGACCCATAGGATAAATTCATTGATTTGACATCATGTATCTGACCAGTTTGGCTTCTTATTTCAACATTATATTAATACTGGAACTTGCGGGCTTTAAAAACACACAGGTTATACACACTATCACCAAAATAATAATATATGCTCTTTTGTAAAATCATTCAAGCTTTTTATTGCCGTACTGTTTTTTAGAAACCAAAATGACAGCACATTTCCTTTTGTAAAACCAATCAAACTTTATAACTGGTCACTAATTTTTTCAAAGGGGCCATGTTCAGTGCCCATTTCGTTTGTTATCATCTCGCATATATATCTGTAAAGAATCTGAAATCAGAGTACCGAGCCCACACTATATAAACCCATACTCTTCTATCAAAACTACTGCAGTATATTATTTCACGAACACAATGTTCCAGTCCCACTGAATTTTGAAATAAAACTGGCTTCATTTAGATAACTGACCTGTCCATCAACTGGTTCAATTTGCTGCAATGTAGCAAGGACAAAGACAGCAGTCTTTCCCATACCACTCTTAGCTTGGCATAGTACATCCATGCTCAGAATAGCCTGAGGAATACACTCGTGTTGAACTAGAAAAAAATGAAAGTGGCAAATGAAATACAACAATTTCACTTCTCTTCATGGGCTAAGTTATGAAAACTTAACAATGAGTGGTTAAAATTACTTCACATATTGCATGTGTACCAAAATATACACATGTACATGTCCGTCTTGTTAGACAGCGAGTAGACATTACTGACTGAAAAAAAACTGATGCTTTATTACTTGACAGGGCTCGAAATTCGCGGTAGTCCCGCGTCCACAGACTACCAATGTTTGTCTCTGGGCTACCAAATTATGTGAGTGGTAGCCCAGTTGGGCTACTAAGCTTTGAATGAAACTGTGACAGCCTGACTCCGACGCCTTCCCGGGCCGGGGGCCTCCGAGGTCGCAGTCCTGTGGGACCTGTTCTCCCAAAATTAGCGTCAAATTCGGCTCTTCTCATAGTCTGAGTACAGTACACTCTCGGTACAGCACTGCAGTAACTAAATTCCATCACATGAATGACAGCTTTAACTTTCAACTTGACAGAGACACAGTTGTAATGGTGTTTGATAAAATCTTATGCTGCTGATGAGAACTGTTAACTTGGTACACACCTGTCCTACAGATTCGTTTATTCTTGAACGATGCCTAAAACATTCCGTGTGTAAACCACGCTTACGCAACCACAGAGAGCATGCAGTGGTGAATGGTAAAATTCACGTAATGCATTTTATCTAGTAGTAGTAGCAAAGCTCATAAGAAAGTTGAAGTTTTAGTGAGAATGAAATGGTGACGTGATGGTTTGAATTTATCTGAGTGAAGTTTTCAGCATGGACCGTCTGCCGATGTGGTCTTAGACTCTGTTTGATTATCTCTTCGCCCATGAATGGAAGGGCCTTTGCCGTAATGGCCGTCATGTATTGATACAAAACCTGTCTAACCCGTCTGTTAATAAGTAACCAATCACGTGGATAGATAATGATAACAGCACATACCCAAGACGTAGTCTCCACATCAGGAAATGGCCATGGGGCTTATGAAACTGTTTATACGTTTTCCATACGTTGAATCATATTCAAATTTTACAGGTCTCACTGCACCAAGAGATTTAGCTAATAGTTACTAGTAAGAACTGGGACTAGATGTCTTATTCTTCATTGCAATAATAACCGTACGTTGTTTGCTAACAGTAAGCCTCACATGTCCCCTCTTTATGACACATCCCCAGACACATACATGCAAAAAATTGCTTATGGCACACATAACGCGTTAACGTGACTCAATCAATCATCGAATTCAATACATCATATAGTTACATATATACACAAACACCGTTAATTTAGGAATGCATGCATATGGACTACCAATCACTGCTCTCGGGCTACCAAATTTAAATGATGGTAGCCCACCTGGGCTACCAAGAAAAAAAACGAATTTCGAGCCCTGCTTGACTACATATCAAACTTTGATTAGAAGAACTATCTTGTAAAGTTACATGTCGTGTTATTCCAACCTGACTAAAAAATGCTTGCAGATCTCAATTTCACAATATGAAATACTGCCACAGTATTCTTATTTTGGCCATGGTACTGGTATGATGATATTCACAACTCCCAATGCATGTATACAGGAACCTGGTATCTACATCATTACTTTGCAACTACCATCACATAAATATTGTTCTTGCATTTACTGAGCTTGACCAGGGGTCATAGATTTTCATGCTTGTATCCATGAGGTCTTTCTGGGGAAACATGTTTTCAGTAAATTACCCAATGTCCTGGTTTAAAGGAGATGCTGCACCATAACACAAAACGATTCACAAATTATGTGACTTCAATCAATGATGTGTCTTTACCTTCTGATGGATGTTCAAAACCACAGTCCACAATAGCTCGGAGTAATTCTGGTTTCAGAAGGAAATCCCTAAATCCTGAACTGTGAATAGACACATATGTGCCTTTAACATCTTTCTTCTTGTCTGCATCACCCCCTGCCTCCTGTGCTGTTTCCTGTTGTTCATCTTCATCATAATCCAATAATTCTTCCTCTTGAATGTTGTTTTCTGCCATTTTGAATCCACTAATAATCCTATGGTAAGCAAAACAAATACACAACGTTTTCCACAAAATAAAAGAGGTGTGCAGAGTTTGTTCATGACTGGACAAGAGACAATACAGTTTTCAACACGATTCTTACATATCAAATGAATCCACAGGAACATTTTTCATCATGTAATTCATGGTACTGGTAGTTTTCAAACAAGTCGAAATGAAGCCGAAAGTTGGGAATGCTGTGATGCGATATGCGTGTAGGATGTTATATGGCATGCCTTGGTGGCATGACGCGCCATATAAATACGTAAATACACAAAAGATCTTGCTTATTCGGCTATATTGAATTTAGATATGACGACTTCACTAAATAGTAATAGTAAATTTAGGACAATTTGTAATGACATATATTTACAAACGCAACCGTCAGCAAGTATACCTCCATTCAACGGTCAGACCTCATGTTGTTAATATTTTATGAAGGAACAATAATAACGATACAAATTACTACGAGTTACAACTTACAAGTGCTAATTTTCGAAAGACAAAGAGCAAGGTAAGTCAAATTTCACATAACCCCAGTCTATTTTTCTTGGCGTTGAGATCTTCTATCTTAAACACATTTTGTGATGACAGTGGTTTGAACCCCCGTTTTGTGAGGGAAGGGCGTTAACTGACACTTTCTACAAACGAGGACAAGTTTACCGGCTGAGCGAATATCGACAGACGCCATTTTGTTTGTATCATTTTCAAAAACCTGCACCAGAACGATCGATTAATTTTGTCCAAAATATGCAGCAAATACACGAAATAAAAGGATAGGAATCTACTTCAATTATGTAAGCATAACTGAGTCAGTTTTGGTCCAAAAATAGTATAAGATAGGGCCGATGATTTAGGATCTCTTACCTGTGTTGACGATAGTAAGTATAGTATACAGCGCTGAATGAAGACGTGAATGACGCGTAGTGGACTATACCACTCAAAAGGCAGGCATATTTCAGTTCCTCCGTATTTATAAATTCAAAGTTATATTCTCTTTCAAATGTCTAAATTAACATAAAATAAATTTAAACTTATCCATCACCTAGGGGATAGATAAACGTGTTTTTTTTTCTTTTCGAAATTGCTTCTCCTCTATACCGTCTTTACAGGGCGACACCGATGTGATAAAATGGTATATTCCACAAGGTTGCATTTTGTCAAAAAGCTGCCGATTGGATGAAATTGTCCATCATTTATTGTTCCTCTTATGGCTGGATTAGTTGATGATCCTGAAGTAATTTCAACGATTCTATTACCAATAGAATCGTATTATTATTGCAATTTACCGAATCTTTGCCCAAGGACTTGTGATATTTTTTTTAAAGAAATGTATACAAGGGCTGTAATTTACAGAAATTAGAGCGGTTGACTATTCAACCAATCAGCGGTGCTCTTTATGAACACTCTTTCCCTTTTCTAAAAATAGCAATAGTGACTAGTGCATGTGAGGGCAGTCTAAATACCGGTCGTACAGTGAAGGGTACGGGTACGGTGATGGTGGCAAATACGGACGGGAACGGGAGTGGAGAAAATATGGAAAACCATTCCAATATTAACATAGATGGAAGTCAACAGCAGGAAGCCGACGGTAAGAGTGACATGAATAATGAAGCGTGGGGGTGGGTGGATGCCATGATCTCTCTCTCTCTCTCTCTCTCTCTCTCTCTCTCTCTCTCTCTCTCTCTCTCTCTCTCTCTCTCTCTCTCTCTCTCTCTCTCTCTCTCTCTCTCTCTCTCTCTCTCTCTCTCTCTCTCTCTCTCTCTCTCTCTCTCTCTCTCTGTCTACAACTTTAAAAATTATATTATATCAATGCCACCTAATCTTCAACTTGAAGTATTTTAGCTTTCCACCAAAGCAGGAAGTCACCTTTATACCATTATTGATACCATAATATTTTGGAAATATTTCAATATGTGATTTGTCATTCAAGATAAATTCCAACCCCTCCCCTAACACACACACACACACACACACACATACACACACACAGAGGCCATTTTATAATTATTTTAATGACAATGTTAAAAAAATGTCAATCATGCCATTTGACAAAAAAATGTCCGCCAATGTCAATGATGTATAGACGCATCACAGTCTGGTATAATGTCCCTCTAAAAGTGTGCTAGAGTTGAGATTACTGATACGTTATCATGACGAGCTGCACAAAGGTCAGCATTAGGTCATCACAATTTATATTGACATTAAGACATCATTTTCATACACCAAACATTTCAACATTTATAATCACTTGTTATAGCCTGTATAGTACACCACTGGATGTGTGACTGCAATAGCTCTTGTCAGACTACAAGCTAACTTTTCCTTTAAAAGCCACTGTTTTACTTTAAATAGATTCACTGACAAATTTATTTGAAAGGTAAGTCATCTAAAGAACAGAAATTAAATGTTAATTATTAATTGAGCTCTTGTTTTTTTCAAAAATAAAATCTGCAAAAATAACATAATTGCAGTTGATAGGATTTTCACACAAACACTGTACTCTGTCTTTCCATGAAGTATATCCCACATGGATTAATTATACTTTCATGGTTTAACTCTAGAGTTTCAATAAAGTATTCAATGACGTTTTTTTAAATATACTTTCCCATTGTTCTTCCAGAGTTCCAAGTACTAGATGAAACACTGGACCAATTAGATTCCTGTGTGAGTGCACTGGAGGAGAGAAGTGACAACTTAAATGCTAAGATTCGAGAATTTCTAGAGTCTGCGAGACGTGACCGTGAAGAGAAGACAGAGACACAGTCAAAACATAAATCATGATAAACAAACAATATGAATACAATATGAAAACAATAGGAATCTCCGGTATTGAAATTATAAGACACTGAAATAATTTGAATGGAAATTTCTATCAAATTCAGAACTCAAAATGGTGATTGTTTTACCTTGTACATACCAGCTAAATCACTCAGCTTTTATAAGCTGTTGTTGTTATACATGGTTCAATGACATAGACTTATCTGATGTTAGATTTGTCTGTTATTATGCAGTAAGTTATCACTTCTGTGTGCAGTAAGTGAGTGCAGTGTTGTGTTATTTTCACTGAGTGAAGTATTTTCACTGAGTGAAAATAACACAACGGACCAATATCATCACAATAGAATAAAATTGAAATGTAATTATTTTATTGGTAATTTTTCCAGTGGTATCAATTGTACATATATATTGTATATTGTATTTAAAAAGAAGAAGGTAGTTGTATCATAGTTTTACATATCAATATATTGGACTGCCATTTATGTATAATAATTAAAGTACATGATTGATAAATTATTGGACAGTAAGACAGAGTAGTGATGTGATAATTAATTAATTAATTTACCAAGTTATAATATGTATAGCTCAGTTAATAATTTTGTGCAATATTGAATTTTGAATGAGGATAACATGCAGTCTGAATGCAGGTGATAATGTTATGGGCTGTGTTTTGTGTGTTTTAGACTATGAGACTGTAAGATACATTGCGTCATTCCACCCTCACCAGCTAGGTGTTGACGTGTGAGGGTGCTCTGCCATGGCGTATCTTACAGAGTGAAGAGAACCTAGACTAAGATATGCTGTGTCGTTCCGCTCTCACTGGCTAGGTGTTGACTTATGTGTGAGGGTGGAATGACATGGTGTACCTTACAGACTGAAGTGAACCTAGACTGTAAGATATGCTGTGTCGTTCCCCTCTCACTAGCTAGGTGTTGACTTATGTGTGAGGGTGGAATGACATGGTGTACCTTACAGACTGAAGTGAACCTAGACTGTAAGATACATCGTGTCATTCAACCCTCAAGGGCTAGGTGTTGACTGATGTGTGAGGTTGCTCTGTCATGGAGTACCTTACAGATTAAAGTGAACCTAGAGGTCTGCAAGTGTGATTGAAACAAATAATTAACATTTCATTACAAAATTAGGCATCAATAGTTTCATTTAGTGAACTGTATCTTCCCAAAAGTTGTCAATAACAAAAGATATATATGAGTATATGAACACCTAATTCTTGTTAAAAGTATTTGTAGATGTATATGAAAATCATGATAATAATTCTAGTAAATAGATTTTCATTAAGTAAAGTTTGGTTAAGTGTAAAGTGTTTATGTTTGTGTCTGGGGGGAGAGGGAGGGGTATTTCTCATTGAAGGATGGGGCAATCTCAGAGCTACTGATATTTACTTGTTATATCATCTATAAGATATTTTCTAGATGTTTATTTTATTTACTAGGTAGAGATAGAATGGAACTACAAACTATTACTTAGGGTATGTAAAGTTATAACAATAGACTTGTATTATTAGGTATATGTACAATGTATGTTATCTATATGCTGTATTAGCCTGTCTTATGGTGGGATCTGTGCCTTCACTACACTATACTCTCCATACATGGAAATGATGAAAGCATGTATGTATCACAAATAGGCTCTAAGATCTGATATGCCATGTCAAGGCACCCTCACACATCCCCTTGTCAATAGAAAGATCAAGACTGTGGAGGTCGAAGGCACATGAGTTATCATAGTCAATGTCACAGATTCAGTCAGTTGACAGCCAGTACAAATGTAGATAAATACATAAAACCATATAATATATGTATGTATACCTATTTGTTCAAGTATTGGTTTGAAGTGAGTTTGGTTTTAATGATTGTGTAAGGTATATATTTGTTCCATTTCTTTGAATGGTAATACAACTCATTCAAACTATATTCATGTTAATCCAGAGACTATAGACAAGTTATCAACAACTCCTTCTTGAAATAATTGTATCTGACCAGATTCAAAGATTACAATGAAATAGGAAATATTATCAAATAAAAAACTTTCCAGTTGGTAGAAGTGACTGAACAATGTAAGTCATCAGTTGTAAGATGTGTTTCTTTCTTTGTCTGTTATTGTTGAGTCTTTTAACAAATCTTCCTGATATCAGAGTGGAATCCTAGTGTGTTCAATGTTAATTAAGTTTGGTTGAAAAAAAATCTTGTCTGTTCAAATTGTTCACTGCTATTTGCCTAGATTGAATATACATGTCTTCTACTAGTCTGTAAGGTATGCCATGATGGAGCGCCCTCGCACACCGGTGAGAGCTGAGCAACATGACTTATCTTACAGACTAATCAAGACTGACAAATTCAATACTGTGGACCCTCCCTCCATTCACTGCTCATTATGAGTACTCCCAGCAACAAATATTTCAGTCTACATGTAGTCTTCTCATTGGTGAATCAAAGTAGCCAGAATATATATAGACTGTAAAATACGTTGTGACATTCCGCCCTCACCGACCTCCTCTCACACGACTGTATTACTCTGAACTAGTAGGTCGGAAACTTCAAGGGAGGGAGGGGTTGGCCAATGTGTGAGGGTGCTCCATCACGGTTTACCTTACAGACTAGCCAGAATACTGATCTGCTTACTTTAAAAGTGGCAGAAGGTCACCACTGAGGGTAGTCTGACAGAGGTGCTTGTCACCTTTCAACTTTATTAGGCAACCCCAAAGTGCAGATCCTAGGTTTTAATGTGTACAAGACTACCAGAATCATAAAAAAAAATACAAAGTACAAACTCCAGGTTGACTGAGTATATTTATTACCTTATATTGTCTACAAGAAGACAGCTTTTTACAAAATGAAAACAACATGACATTCGGGGAGAGTGAAGACAATATACATACATTACTATATTTCAGTGCAATTCACTCACAGTTTTCAACACAGATAGACACAACAAATCTAAAAGTAGCACCCTTTGACTCAAAGTTTTCATTTTGAGCACTGTTAATGGTTTGTCAAGTATAATCATACTGGAAGAGTAGTTTCATGTAGGGTTTATGGTTCAATAAGACAGAATATGCTTCAAGGATCAATTTCCCTGAATAACAGAGTTCTTAAGATATCTCCAAACTTTGCCATATGAAAGCTTGTTCTCTGTTCTTTGACAGTGATAAAAAAGAAATTTTGGGAATTGACAATCGTTTATTTTCTCACCACACTCAGCAGCCATATTGGATTCTAAAATTACTTAAATTTTGATATTTTGATCTCTACTTCAAAAATTTGTACAGTGACCCCAGACTTTTTTTTAAATTTTCACTCGGTTCTAGTACAGTTTGTAAAAGTACAACTTACCATACATTGTGTGTGTGTGTGTGTGTGTGTGTGTGTGTGTGTGTGTGTGTATGGTTTATACACTTTAAACATAAATAGAATTCCTGATACAATAAAGTAATAACTCTTTGACAATCCACCTTACTACATGGCCTTTATACACACATACAATCTTACCATCATTTTTTCAGATAGAAACATTCATGATAGCTGGCCAGGCTAGTCTGTAACCACTGGCTATCCACAGGTTAAAGCATATTACACAAGTGGACAAAATGATGAATCTGTCAGGCCATTGTTGGATAAGTGAGGCTTATATGGCCCTTACGCAATATATGCATAAAAGAAGTACCTGGTAAAAAAATGTTATTCTAATGAAAATTCATCTGTGTTGGTAATTCAATGTATTACATTCAGTCGGTTGATAAAAACTGAAATACAACAATTTTCAAGTTTGTGTTTAGATCAAAAGCTAAATTGCTATTCTTGCCTATGGTCTTAACACATCACAAAATATCTGATGTAAATTATTGTTGGTGTATTACACCAATCAGTAGTATTCCTGGGTGATGTACACTAGAAAAAAATTAAGTCCACAGGTGTCTGTGGTTTAGATTCATTAAACTGGTAATTGTATAGCATTCACACATAAGTTTATTGCTTTCATTGTATATGTTGTAAAGAATTGTTATCCCTGGGTATTGGTTGCATAGCTACCATAAAATACATGATTACAGAAAGCAACTACAATCCCAAACTATATGAGAGTGGTTGTCATAAACCACAGCCTCTACAATACAAAATTCATGGTTTTCAGCGTATGGTAGTACGATATACCCCATGATTGCAAGGCAAACTACAAACTCTATCCATAATGTGTTTGATTATTAAAACATAATAATAATATTGGTAGTTAGTGTTCGGAATAATAACTTGATACATAATATGTGGTTATAGTATATACAGCAATTAAACTCTATGGCAGTATATTGGCTATAGCTAATAAGTGGACTGTAAAATACACCATGTCATTCCGCCCTCACCGGCCTCCTCTCACTAGACTGTAAGATAATTCATGTCGTTCCACCCTCATTGATGTGTGAGGGCGCCCCGTCACAGCATACCTTCCAGACTAGCTAACAAGGTAATCATCTGGAATTACATGGTAAAGATAGTACTCTAGGAAAACTATATAGATTCCTAGCTAGCCATTACATCAATTAATGACAGTGAAAAGTGATAAATACAAACTGATGACAAATATCTACTAGATAAATAACAAACACTCATTCTTCTGCAGCCAAGACTCACCAGATTGTTCATGGGAAAAGAAGTTTCTTTAACATCCTCATACCCATGCCTCATATTTAATGTAAATTTCTAAATATTATTTAGTATACCCTGACCACACTAACCCTATTGTGTTTTTCTTTTTTTTTTCTTTTTTTTTTTCATTTCCTCTTTAAAACTGCAAAATTGTCATTTGATTTACAGATGAAGGAGGACTAAATAATTCAAACAATTTTAAGGGTTGTTAGTATGCATTGGTGAAAAGCAAGGTTGTTTGTCAATATATAAAGTATAGAACTACCAACAAATCTAAACAAATCATTGTTACACTACAATAGTACTGTTTGATGTCAACCTTATATGTTGGCATGTACAACAGTAAAGTACTGGCTATAACAGACTGTCTATACTACACTTTTGTGTGCTGACATTCATGAAAGCTATAGCATAAGCTAGAATCCAGTCATGCAGGGATCTTTGGGCTCTAAATACTCTGAAACACAAATAAAGCACAATCTTGTTCTCCAATGTAAATCTTCATTAACATGCAGTCATGGCAGTTTTTTGGAAAAAGTAGTCTTTTTGCTTTGTAAATATAACATCATTACATGGAGGGACAAGTACATTTGTCATACCTTTGTTTTCAAGCAATTTTATCAACAACTGTGTTATTTCTAGCGTTACTATGACTTGGAAGTTATCTAATGCCAACAAAAGGTACAACCTATCAAATCAATCGACAATATTGATATGCAATTATCAACAATAATCCACACAACACTCACTCAAAAACTTTTGATGGCAGTTAAATATAAAGTAAAGAAATCTTCTTGACAGTGAGGTTGATTATATGCAAGGTACAAGCATGTGTAACATGGTACATTTCTCAATGTTATTTGAGGGCACTGTTACATTTCCTTTTGTTGATGTTGATGGCGCTATTGCATTTCCCTTTGCTAAGGTTGAGGGCACTGTTACAATGGTCCATTCATTTGTACAACTTTTGTATTGTAGGAAACAAAACAAAGACATTTCCTAAATGCAGCTGAAAAGTTCCAGATTGTTTCATGATAATTTGTTTTTTGGAGGGGTGGGGTTCAAGGATAAGTTTTCATTAAATCTCATACTCATCTGAGATTAACAATATTGTGTGGGAGTGGTGTTTTACATTATTGATACTCAGAGTTTCAAAAAGAAGAACTGCACAAAATGAAAAGAATAATATAAAGGAAAATGAATACTAACTATTCGACCACAAACAGCTAAAATAGGGAGGGTTCACCAAAGGACTGTACATAACATATACATTTCATGATCAACACCGATCTTTTGGCAAGTTGAGGTGGTTGTTTTTTACTTGCTACTGGTAGACAAGATCATTATTTTGAATCACCATAATCACTGAACACAGCAGGATTGTGATTGAAGAGAGTATTATCTAGTTTTTAGCCTCCCCTCAATAACAATCAGGCTGTGTTTAGTACTAAAATGTTGTTATCTATCAACTTAAACAACAACCTAAACTTGAAAAATGATCCACTTTGATAATTAATGTAAATGTTACATATAATCTTCTGGCAAACACTACCTATTTTAGTTGTCAAGGTTACAATCTCATACGATAAAGTATTATAAGTTATGTCATGTAATATTTCATTTTACTTCACAACACATGAATTTGTTTCATACAAACTTCATACTAATACATTAAGTCAGAAAAATCTACTCAATTTTTACCTCACATACACATGTAAATTTTTTTCTCAAAATCAAAATATCATATACTAGAAATCCATGTGAAAGGATGTACATTTCATAACTTTTTAAATACATTTCAATGATATCTCATAGATGATTTGTGTTCATCACTATTTTTTTAAGGTCACTTGGGGTCAGTTGCAATGTCCAATTATTTAATGAGTGTACAATTATAATACTAACTTTTGGAGATTCTAAAATATTTATGCTCTGTATGGAAATTCATTTTTGTTGCTCTGCTTGCTACAATATTATTGCAAAGTGAAGACATGGCGTAATTGTTTCAATGTAGTTATCAATTTCAGCATCATATTTGAAATTTCTAAGTATACAGGTAGGGTACTAATTAAGAAAATGGAGGTAGAAGACAAATATTTTTGACACTTAGGGTGTAATACTGACATCAGCAATTGATGAATCAGTACATGTAGGGAGACTGAATTCTTTTTATGAAGTTTTACTTTTTTTGCTGTGGAACAATATAAATAGTTTATGGTCTTTTAGCTATTTCTGCTTCAATTTGGTTACTAACAATAGTATGCAAAATGTTAGATACAAACATGACAACACTGCATGTTGACAACTAATGTACTTACATGTACCGACGAGAGGACATGGCCAAAGATTGCAGTTTATCTCCCCAACACCCTTCACCTAGTCTGAATTCCAACCGTGGTCTACTAACAACAGTTACATACAATTCACATGGCTCTAGCTTCAAATAACTTTTGTACCTGGGTTTGTTTCACATAAACGTGGTGTTACAATCTTCCCTATTGGGCAATTTCTCAGATTGCATCTTGGCTTTACTTGAAGTATTTGATATATCGTTGCTTATTTCACATAAAAGTACTGTTATCAGCTAAATCCCTGGGATTATTCTTGGCCCTAGCTTCAAATAACTCTCGTATCAAGGCTTGTTTTTCTCTTTCTAACTGTGTCACTTTCTCACTCTTCTTAGACACTTCCTGAAATAATCAGAGAGAAAGACAAGCATATAAGTCAAGTAGCATTGTACCTTTAATACACAAATGCAAGCCAGATTGACTACATCCATGCTTCAGAGTGGTATGAATTGTTATGTTTTGGATTAAATAATGCCACAGTCTTTGACAATTGAATAATGGCCGAGTCCTTGACAATTTCCTGTTGATGATTCCAGAGTCTGAAAGCTTTCAGAATGATTGTTTTAACACACTGAAGTCATTCTAAGTATTCTGTGTCTGGTGAACACTAGTATACCCTCCACTACTAGCTGTCTACATAAGTATAGTCTTACCATCCATAGG
This sequence comes from Glandiceps talaboti, assembly GCF_964340395.1. Lineage (NCBI taxonomy): Eukaryota > Metazoa > Hemichordata > Enteropneusta > Spengelidae > Glandiceps > Glandiceps talaboti. The sequence goes on along the minus strand of NC_135558.1, from coordinate 4,034,109 downwards.
AAACAGCTGGATGTTAACCTTTGACCCCCACAAGGTAAACTTCCAAAGTTGGGCTATTCTACTCATAATACACTGAATGATCCATTTTTATGTCTTGTATTGTAACTATATGAATGCAAACACTAACAATGAATCTTCCGCTCTACTTGTGATATCTACCACAATGGTGTGATTTTCTAGACTAACCTCTACACATGTGTTAAACATATCTTCTACTCTATTAATGTGTCCTACTTTTCTCGACATAAGAAATACATTTTTCTTGCATTTAAATGAAACATTTGTAAACTTTGGTGATGATAATGTATGCAGTAAATTTCATTCTGGGGGTCTGAACTTTAAATTCAATATTCTTTTTAGTAGGGCTTTATGGGAGGTCATCCATGACCTTGGGGAAATGATCACAAAGTTGACAAAAACATTCATAAGATCATTATGGGATAAAAGAAATTCCAGTTTGAGTCACTAAGAGTTATTGGCATATTAAAGTATGCTTGTAATTTGACAGGGGAGTACCATTCTTGTTTCTTGTTGATTTATTTGATTGTATTGTCATGTGTATTTGTTCTGTGTCTGTATATTTTATCCTATAGCTTTTTATGTACCATTGCAAAGGTGTAATAAATAAATAAATAAATAAATAAATCTGTTCTTTGTACCATGTTAGAACTGTACAGTATATACTGGTATTTAATTTATCTTAAAAATATCTCGTACCCTTTTCTGTTCTGTTCTAAGGTGCGATATGTTAAAACTGACCTATTCATGTGGTATAGTCATGGTGTTGGTGGTGTGTTGTGGTATGGTGTGACATGTCATAAAATCAAACCTGTACACTTACCTGTGTTAACATTCTATTTTGTTCTTTTAAAGCCTTTGTCATAGCATCCCTTGCAGGATCCATCCCAACATGTACCTCCATGGCCAAGTTCATATGTGTTAAGAAATTCTGTGCAGACAAAGAGTAATGTTGTTATCACAGGCTGGCCAATTGTATAATACAAATATACTTCATGATGGAATATATTGAAATTTGAAATATTTTTGTAATTATGAAAACCAAAATTACATTTTTCTGCCCTTCTGTTCAAAGCTACATGTATATATAAAACTCAATGATGTGACATATGAAGTAATTGTTCCTTACCTTTTCAGAACTTTCAAGAAGGGCAGTAAGTTGTCTATTTGTTTCAAATATTCTAGCTTTCTGGAATTTCATCCTCTCTGCATACGATTCAGGTGGTAAGTCCTGTAATGGTAAATATAGATAATCTAATAAATTATTTAGTAAGAACAGAAATAATGTCAGTGCTAGCTTAGATTAGGGACTCGTCATTGGTTTTCAATTCTCTAGATTTCAGTCATTGGCTCGTCATTGGTTTGCAATTCTCTAGATTTCAGTCATTAGCTCGTCATTGGTTTTCAATTCTCTAGATTTCAGTCACTGGCTGGTCATTGATTTTTAATTCTCTAGATTTCAGTGATAGCCAATGACAATCCCCTAGGCTAGTGTCAGATTGGCAATTGGTGTATTACCAATATTTTGCTCCTCTATAAGTTTTCATGAAAGACTTGCATATAAATAGATATTAACAAATTCTGCAACCATACTTACATTGTGTGTTTGTGATCTGTTAAAGTATTTCTGTCTATCTTGTATAGATACTATATGTTTATGGTACCACTCCCTGGCTCTGTCTACCATTTCAAGTCCTTGTAACAGAATATCTTTCTCCTGTTCTAACTCTTTCATTCTTTTCAGCTGTTCAAATAGAAACAAAAATTAATATGCATGTATTTAACCTCAGTATTTTTGACATCTAATATACTTGGTAATTTATTTTGAATATTTTGTTCTACATATTCACTAGACTGTAAGATATGTCATGTCGCTCCACCCTCACCAGAGGGGTTGACTGATGTGTGAGGGCGTCTCGTCATGGCATACCTTACAGACCAGGTTGACCAATGTGAGGGCGTCCCGTCACAGCGTACCTTTCAAGAGACCAACTACACAATCACACAAATACTTTATTTTCACTCAGAACTCAGGTTAATTCCTGCAAACTATATTTTTCACTGTAGCATGGCATCTACTATAACCAAAACCTGTGACAATAAATGACTTCTCCAGTCATTAAAATTTTCTACAACCGTATTGTACTAATGAAAGTTTGAATTTCTGGCAATTTCATAAAACTTCTCTTTCACTCGCGAAATATACCACACATCATACACTACTTTTATCTCAAGTTGACATTTTGCAAAATGTAAATTAGTTTTATATTATATCTTATTTATGTTTTCACTGGTCCAACAGTCACTAGCTTGCTGCTCTGCTTCCATAAGAAAACCACTTTGTTTTTCTTTGAAGTGACTAAAATTATTTTAGAAGGGTAATCAGTGTGCCATGAAATTATACTGTGAAATTGTCTCATGGTCAAAAATACAAAAAATTTTATTACACATAATTTTTGTTTCTCTGTCCTCAACAGCTAACCCATGATTTTTAAAATTTTACACTGAGATATAAATTATAAAATATAAATTGGTCTAGTACTGCCAGTATTAATTACATAACCAATCCGTTGATGCCAGTTTCATCTCATTAATCATACCTACATAACACGTTTCAGTCCGTATAATATTTTCATTTGTATTCATAGACAAGATAATTAGTTGGTACCACATGGTGTATTACATTAGCCTGATAATAGTGTCTACAGGATTCAGAGACTACACAACTATCATTGTCTGCATCAAAGCCCTTCTACATCCAAATAAGCCTAGAATTAATTATGTGGACATTTTGCCTCTCACCTTTTCCCTACCACACCTGACATTTCACTACTGGCCATTTAGTCTAATGAAGCTTCAACCAGAAATCAGGCTCAAATGCTTACTGGGTTTTAGATTTTATCTGCTGTGAGATGACATTAATGATTGGCGCGAGAAATCACAATGTACTAACGCTATGTTTTCAATAAATGGTTGTTAGCACAATGCCAGGTGTGTGTAGGAAAGCAAAAATCCTCATACAACTGAATTCTAGGCAACATCAATATAGCATGACTGTTGTGGAGGTACACAAGTTTTGTTATTCATGATGGCATTGTACACATCCATCACCTTACCATATTTAATACACCACTATTCTGTTCATTTTTACTTTGACGAAAAATGATATCTATAACTTTATTCAATGTACAGAATAAAACTGTTCATCAATATTGTTATACTTGATGTTTCATGCAGAGACAAATTTTATATTCTATGATACCCTATGTAACTTGACAATTCTACTGATATCATTCCAAATCACATAAAAGTTTTAATCTCGGATTATTTTTTTTCCAATATCAATTTCTATGGTTATTCATAAACGTCTAAAACATTTCATTTCATATTTAAAATGTATTTATCACATAATTGTCAAATGATATGATTTAAATTTAAGAAAAAATACATCATTATTTTTTTATGCGAACTGAAGATATCAACTAAACAAAAACTGGAATTGAGATCTGTCCTCAGCGAACAATTCAGTGATCAAAATTTGTCAATAAATATATGAATTTCACACGTTGAGAACCACTTCTTCGTACAAAGTGCATATGACAGATTATAAGAGGTAATATTTTTTGTAAATAGATGGACTTTGAACCAGGACTGAAAAGGCCAGCTGTTCAATATTCCTATTGAATAGAGTTGGTTCACTATTTTTACAATGATGATTTGTATGCTTTTTATAGAAGATGACATACACTCAACTCACAATATGTGTTTCTGTTTCATAAATGGTTTGATCAATTCATGACCACAAATTTGTCATAAAAATCTGAAAAGATTGAAATATCCTCTCAGTGGTGTGTCTTCTTTAACAGACAAAGACTTCCTATATCTAGTCCTCAATGTATGTCTTGTATAATGCCAGGGGTGAACAAATCCCTCGGTCCTGGGTCCGGGACTAGCGATTTTTTGGGGCGGACCACACAAATTTTACCTTGTCTGGTCCGTTGGGCCAGTACCTTACTGTTAATAACTATGTTAAAAAGTCATCTGAATATAAAGATTCATAGGCAAGATTTAATGTTTCACATTAGTAGGACCTGGGAGTTTTTCCATATTTTATTAAATACTGTATGAATTTGTAACAAAATGAGCTCATCAAATGATGTATTGAAATCATGAAAGGCCAGCATTTTAGTCTACACATGAAAATAGTGGTTCTAACATGTAAATATTCAACATATAAATGCACAGAGAATCATTGAGAATATTAAAATGAATAGATAAACACACTGCATGCATGTTATATGTCTAATACCCCTGACATACTTTACAAATCTTACACAATTACACTACTCTGTCTGACTATGTAAATGATCACATCACTCAAATCACCATGACTACAGTAAGTAGCATATTATGTATATACAAATACATATGGAAAATCCAGCCTGTTGCATTGTTACAGTGAAATGTAATATGTTCTAGTACACTGCCTGGCTTCTATCACTTTCTCTACCTAGATCTATTCTCAACACTAAGGCCATCCTCCTAAAAGGCAGTAAACATGGCTATGCATCTGACAATATCTGCAATCTTTATCTTTTAGACTCACTAAACAGACATACTAGGCATAGAATCTCAGCTTCAATCCAGATACAGAAACTATTTAGGTTACATATAAAAATAGTATTGGTTTTCCAGCTGAGAGTTTGTAGATATATGTAGTACATGTTTTGTATATTCTACATGGACAAGTAAAAATAAATAGTGCTGTTTGTTTAATTTTCCCTAGTCCTGCTTGCAGATGGTGCACTGTCTAGGTTACTGACGAAGAGACGACTTACTCCGTATGCAAGCAGGACTAAATTTTCCCTCGACTAGAATCATGTGTGCAGGCATTTCTGGCTTTCATCTGTCCCCTACTCCTAAGCTAGAAAAGTTGGAGCAACAGATCTATATGACTGCATTCTAGATTAGATTTTCCCTGACGTTTATTTTACACAAAACAAATGAATGATTTTCACTGTATTGTTAATCAATACATACACTATCTGGAGTACCACTGTGAATCAAATGTGGGTTGCAGCTAGCTAGTTAATCCATAACACACTTGTTACAGCTATTATCCATATAATAGTAATTCAATGGCCTTCACTTCACTCACAAACTCCTATACGTTCCATTGATTCTCCTGGACAAAAGTAAACATATGTTGACCCTTTAGTTTGTACATGAACCCTTGGCCATGTGCTAAATATAAATGCAATGAACAACTGTGTATATTATAAAATACAGATTCTGGAATAGAGGTAGCGATGTGAAGCCCTGACTAGATTTCACACATGAAAGAACCCTATGTTAAAACATTGCCTCATGAATACAATTACTTTTCAAAGCAGATTTACTATCATCTGATACAAGTATTCTCACAAGCATGGACAGATTTTCCTATTGATACAACAACAAAAACCTCTTGGTGGTCTCAGACAATCCAGTAACAATGCCTATGGTTTTAAAATGATGGCTAAGAGATGAACTTGTTTACCAATACCGATAGTCGAGTTTAACTGTGTAGAACTTCAGAGATTCATTCAGGATGTAATGAGAATTTCACATATAAAATACAAAACACAGTCTGATAATCTGATTTTAAGTACAGATATTTTATTAATAGCTGAATAGTCCTGGCTATATAATATATTTAATATTTCACTTGTAGTAAGGGAGGATCAGTTTTGCACACTATCAGACAGCTGATCAACTAACTACATTAACAGGTATTTTAGAAGAACCTGGGAAATAACATTTGCATTTTTATAATATGAATTCTTTTTAAAAATAGGAAACCTTGTAAATTGACATGGGGGACTAAGGATTATCAATATGTATTAGTGAATAATTACTTGCTGTGATGCACATACTTCCTATTGCACTGCAGTGTAATATCAAAAACATTGTATGCAAATAAGCACAAGATCATTCCATCTAACAAAATCCCAACAAAATTGTATTTATTTTCTTATGAAATCTTCTATTTTGGGTTAACATACATAACAACAACAAAACTCAATGACACTTGAGTTCCAGTGTGGTGTGGTGTGGTGTGGTGCACTCAGGGTATTTGCCACACTCATGCTTGTAGTATTCTCTGTGGTATTAGGCTAGCTGCAGCCATAAACCAGAAAATGACACATGCACTTGTGCTTATATCCTGAGTTGCCGACATTGACATTAACCCACCATAGAGGCTCTGAAATATCCAATGGACCACTTGGATAGATTTTACCTACTTTAATACCACTGAATACATACCTCATATCTTATATTAGGCTACTTGAACTCTAGATGTACATGTAGGGGTCAGACAGAGTAGTGTAATTGTGTAAGATTTGTAAAGTATGTCAGGAGTATTACTTTTATGCTGTACTACTACTCTGTCAATTGATTAATAGGAAGAAATGGTCCCAAAAAGACTTTCCAGGAAGGAGTCTTCATTGTCTTCATTGCATGTTGTTGGAAGATAAAGACATTACTGAAAACAGCCTGTTATGCAGATAGTCTGAGTGAAAACAAAGTAAGGTGATGGTACACATAATATATACATGTAACAAACCACCAACACAACACCTTTCACACATACTGGTACTTTACTACACCACTATACTTCATGCACCTCTATGTAGATGTTAGTCCTGCTTGTTAGTCTGAAAGGTCCAGCCATTGGTCAACTCTTATGTAACCACTCACTTCTCAGAGCATATGATTATATAAGTGGAAGGCACACCTGGACCTGTCAGACTATGTAGATTTAAAGCCAAGAGAATAGTAGTACTATGTGTGGTTCAGATAGTGTTATCATCACCTTCAAAAGTATCATAGGTTACTATTACAATTACAATGTACTTTTGTCACTTTGAAAATAACGTTACGTTGATATTATCAACTTGCCAATTCACTTTTTCTGTAATTTTACACAATTTTAGCATAACATTATATTTTGTGTAGTTTTCCAAAGGGAAATCCACATGTATATGTACAGGGTCAGATTAACACAATCCTGTTACACTTGTACTACTACTTTGGCCAGGCATGATTTAAACCATCTACTTGCTACATCTATGACTCTACTACTTTAGTTCTGTCATAGACAGTTCTCCACAGTGTCTCATGGCTCTGCACAGAAAGTGTAGTTGAGTTACAGATCCAGCAAGGAGACAGTCTAGACAACAGTCTAAGCTACACCATCTAATTCTACTTGTAATAATTCTACCCCATACCCAATATCAACATATTAACATTCTCCACACACAAAAAAAAAGACATTTCCACTGATGAAATGAATTTTTCTGAGACTGCCTCTAAATGGTATACGCTATCTAATTACATCTACTCTACTATCCAATGTACAGTGTTAGAATTTACTACATAAAAGACGTATATTACAGCTTAATTTGCATAGAAACGTACATAGTCTTCAAATTCTCCATCCATCATTGGCTTGTTAGGAAATGAAAGAAGACAGTAAGAAGAAACGGTTAGTGAAGTTAGTAAAGATCAAAGAGTGCTGGTAATAAGATAAAATAAAGCAATATTACAGTTAGACGGGATATTGTGAAAAAGAAAATGTATTATTCGCCAGGATTATTTCAAAGTGTGTTATAACCACTCCTGGTATTAAATCTATGGTTGTGAACATATGCATGAATATAATGGAGTTATTTACAGAATCATTCATTTCAGTATTTTTCTGGTTCTTTTTGTCTAATTATTTTGACTTCATCAGCTGTCACATAATGGACATCACATCTGTGAGTCTGAAAATAAACTATTCACATGGAATCCATCGAAATGAAACAACATTTTCAGTAACAATAAATGCATGTATGTTAGTTCAGAAATAATGCTACATTAAAACTTAGCACTGAATATACCTGGTAGCTGAAAAGACATAAGTAGTAGACATTTTTTTAAAAAAAGTAAAAACTAGTATCAAGTCCTCCTTTAGTGAACAGATAGAAAATCGGGTGAATTGTTGCGAATGCATTTTTTGGGGGGCACACAAATTTCAGCGAAAATACAATTTTTTACATTTTGGCTCCACTTTATTTTGGCAGATAAACAATTTGGAACGACAGCGTACTTACAGCCATATCGGTCACTTTTGTGAGTTGATGCATTGATTAACACTAAATAACAAATCTGCCTTCATTATATACTGTTACTCAGAATTTACAGGTGAAAGTGGTTCTATTTCCACATTAATTTATTTTGGCACACAACTCTTTCATCTAGATAAGTACAGTAGGTAATAAAGCCAACCTACATGAGTTCACAGTATATCTAGACTGTAAGATACGTCGTGACGTTTCGCCCTCACCGGCCTCCCCTCGTGGTAGGGGTTGCCCGATGTGTGAGGGTTCCCCTGTCATGGCATACCTTACAGACTACAGTAGTATAGATCTAAAAAGGGTAGAAGAGTGTAAGTGAAACCCTAGCTTATATTAATCCTTTTTACACTGTACCTAATGAATGGTGAAGGCATAGGATTGTAGTAAATACCTGTAAGATAGCAATGGACTATGCCTATGGCATGGATTTAATATGGGTCAGTGCAGGTATTGATTGATTGTATTGGCCAAACAATGGACCTACTCTTACTAAACTAAGATTGGTTCTCACATAGTGTTCATGTAGAAGTAATGGGGACAAAAATGCTACAAGTAACAAGTGTAATACGAGATTTTGCCTAGGTTTCCTATCAGCTGTCTCCACAAGTTGTACAATATATACAGCTAGTATTTGAATCCTACAATATGATGTTAATTTTACCCCTTAATATTCAAATTTCAATTCTTCTAAATCATTTAAATCTTTTCCAGATTTTATATCAAATCAAATCTAATGAAAGACAAGTACAATGTACTCATATTAAAAACTCAACGTTTATTTAACTTGTTTTTTTTTTCAAATGAGGAATAATATTTTTGATAATTTGATTTCTAAATATTTTGGTCGTGAATGACTGGCATATCACCATGGAATGTTAAAATAATGGTATGGATTTCATTAATCCTGGATGAGCACCTATTGACAAATCTTAATCAAATGAAAAAACTATTGCCTGATTAAATTTCATGGAATATTTTGATTGCCCAAGTTCTGATTTGAAAACACTCTGACACGCACCAAAAATGTAACTCTAATCAGTCAGAATTTTGCACTGTATTGTGAAAGTATTGTATAACTCTTCACAACTGAAGGCAATATGGAGACTACTATTCCATTGTGGGAAAATTCTCATAATTTCGTCACTTTTGAAGCAAAATTTTGATAAAAAAATGTAACTCACAAGGAAGTGACTTAATCTATGATTTACATTTTTGTAAGTCCAAAAATAAATACAGATGTTACAAAAAGGAATGACAAAAACCAAAATATATTCTTTACAAATTTGGAATGAGAGTGCTGTATAGTTCAAAGGTTATGCCTACACATTTTTGCCTAGAGGTGTGACTTTGTTAAGGCAAGACATGACTGATTGAATCAAAGTAGGTGCAGGTGTCAAAAGACCTGTCCTTTTCTGCTGAAATAATGTAGAAGAGAAAGTAATTGAATTCCATTGTTAGTAGATGAGATATTTGTTATGCAGAAACTAGGTTTGTTAAAAGATAAAATGTTATGCTGCTGTTAAACAAAATGATTATTTTGGGGTAAGTAAAAGTAAATATTTATCTTTCTATATTCTTTAAAAATCAAACATGTCATGTTAAATGGATAATTTACATATGAAGTTAGCACTGATTATTTCATACAATAAGAATGCCCATCTACATAACGTATTGTTCTTTACAGTGACTAGTTCATAAATGGTCTTACCAAAACCAATGTGTCCTTTAAAGCTGCACATGCTATAACTGGGCTATTATTTTTTTGATAGGATAATCAACAATATATTCACTGAAAGTGTTCAAAGTACCAATAATTAGATATTGTATATCTTAATTAGATGTCTAGTTTATCTATATAAATAGTATAGTAATAAGTTGAAATCATATGATTCATTGGGGTGATGATTTTAGGGTGTAGACCCAAAAATCAATTTGATTGGATATATTGTGCCATATACACACAACTGTTTGCCCACAGGTGATTCAATCTGTCCAGGGTGTACAATATTATGGGATTAACAAAACAGTTTTGATTCTAGTTGCAGATAGTGCAGCTTTAAAATGGACTCAAGTTGTTGTTGTACGATATAAAAGGTGAAGGGGGGGGGGGGGGGGGCAGTTTCAACTCACCATGTTGTAGTCAATACCATTGCCAACTGTATGTCTTCTTGCATCTCGTCTATTTTTAGGTCTTTTACCAATCTGTGCAGTGGTTGATATCGGTGCTTCAGCTGACCTGCCTATCCTGATACCAACAACATTTCTACCAGCTAAATATTAGACAAGACAACAACAACATACATTGTAATATGGACATTGTCACTGTCATCATAGAATCCTCCATGGCTTGAAATTCAAAAAATACTGTAAACAAATACATTTGTACTCCAAGAACAGAAAAGAACCAAACTTGTCATAATCTAAGAGAAACATACAAATGTTAGTCTATCTGAGGCTATACAAATATAACTAGTAAATGCAAGTCTCAGTACACAATTTAAAAAGTCAAAAGAATATTGGAAAATCTCTCGAGGAATATCACATGCCTATTATTATATTAAAGTGGCCATATGGATGAGGATTGGGTATTTATTTTGGATTTTTAATTTATAAGACAATGTTATCATGGCGTCCTACTTGAAATATCAATATGAAACAACATATCCCAAATACTTGGTTGTAACTCAATAAATTACAGGAGATTGATAAATATGTAAAATCTTTGTTATTGTACGTACAATGACAAACTTTTTACACACTGTTGAGCTTTTTGCACTGAATTGAGCTACAAATAGTACAAACACAGACTTAGTCTATGTTGTTTCACATTGATTTTACATGTACGAAGCCATGATAAAACTGTTTTATGAATTAAAAATCCAACATAAATACCCAATCCTCATCCATATGGCCACTTTAAAGTACAATTTGTATTGTTCACAATTTATTTCATCATTTAACACACTCCTATACTGGTAATACAGTAACCTGTCAAAGGATATTCTTATACTTTGGAATGTACAACATATTGAAAAATAAAACAGATAACAACATTTACATATATGACATAGAATCTAAGTTACAAGCTATGCAATGATGACTATACGTCTATTACAACCAACGATAAAATGTCATGTACATGTAGTTATTATCGTTTTTGTTTTCAAATCTATTCCATTTGTTTGTTAGATTATTGAATCACTACACGTGCTGTATGCTGTATGACTAGTCTATTAGAACCAACAATAAAATGTCATGTCGTGTTTTTGTTGTTGTTTTTGTTTTCAAATTTGTTTTCCATTTGTTAGATTTTGAATTGGTGTCATGTTGTTTGACTGAAAAGCACTGGTGACCATAGCCTAGAATCCAGGTGATTGTGGATTTGTGATTTCTCAATCTGTGATGGAGACATAATGAATTCAAAACCCCCATCCACATCATGGATTCCAGGCTATGGTGACCACAAATCACTTTACACATATACAATGTAGGCATTATTTAGCAAACCTAACCACTATGATAGTGGTTTGTTAGATCACACTCTATTGTTTTTTTCTCTTTACAAACTTTATCCTTGACTTTAAGTATCATTCATTGTCTAGTTTACATCCTCTTTTCTAGATTGTTTAATTAATCAGTAACTTGTTGAATGACTACTATACCACAGGGAACACTAATTTATCATTCCCTGTTGGTTCTTCACAGCCTTCTGTTTTTGTCTTTCAAAACCTTGTCCTTCTGACTGTAACTTTGTCTTGTTGCATTACAGTAATGTTACCTTCCGAGGGTAATTCACAACACAAAGGCAAACAATGAGTGATGGCAAACCTAACTCTATTGTTTCTCAAGTCCTTAAGAGTATAACACTTGCTGTTTCTTTTCAACTAAAATGTGGCCATGGTATATTTGTATTGACATGTAACCTCCCCCCACCCCCACCCCATCCCCATCCCCGGGGTTGGACATTATTTCAGAACAATAATACCAAGTGTGTTTATTTATTTCTTTAAAAAAAGAAAAACATACCCAAAATATTACTGTTTCTTCAATTTAAAAGAAGTGAAAGCAGCCAAAAAATTGCAATTTTAAGGGAACAAGGCAGAGATTTTGGGATTGCGTTTTAACTTGTACGTATGTAAGTAAAATAGAGAACCGAAAAACTTCCAATACTCTTGAGACCCACTACATCAACATTCAAGGTGGAAATTATGGTTACTTAAAAAACATAGATTAATAGTAAATCATTGTTTCCATGGAAATAACATATCCATTAGTAACAAACACTAATTGTGTTGTGATCACAGTTGGGATGTATGATAATATTGTCTTACCAAGCTAATGTATTGGTGTAAGGAGCTATTAACATAAATGTTTTCACATTTCCCTTTTTTTTGTGATTAAGACAAACAAATTAGAGCAATGAGAATTGCTGAATAGTGAAAGACATTATTACATTTGTAAAATGTCTTTTTGATGGCAATAACAGTAGCATATGATGAACAAAATAAACACTATCTTTCTGTGTAATTATTAACTGCAAATATTTTGTTAAATGTTGATAATTATTAATACAAACATCATTTTTAAAAACATACTCCCAGATTGCAATATTATAGACATAAATGTATTAATAACACACACCTGCATTTTTTATACCAGCACTTTTAGTACGCATACATATTATCTCAAAGTATACAGTGTATTGGTTTAATCAATGACATTACCCTCAGTACAGTTGTACCAAGTAAAACTGATACAGAAAGCTGGAGCATCCCCTCAGGCACTGAATTTTAATTTTGTTGAAATCAGTGTCTTCATTATATATCATTTCAAAATTAATAGAATTTCAAACAACAACAACTGGATGATGGATGATTTCTCTTCACAATTTGATAGGTCTGATAGGTCTCACAATAGGATTTGCATACTGAGTTATGTACCACAATACCATGTCATTTCTTATATGAATTAAAATTAAAGTAAAAATAACTATCCGCTTGTTTTGATGAATTATGGGGTACAGAATATATTTAAAAAATAACCTTTTAAACGCTTTGTTTCTATGTCACAACACTAAAACACATTCCTTATTAATTTATTTCTAATAAGAGCAGAGAATTATGAAGGCTCAAAGTAAAATGAAACAAAATAATGGGGGTGTAAATTTGAATTTTAAACAACAACTTTTTTGTTCTACCATGCAATTTTCAGTATTATTTTTTTTTACTTTATTTATAAAATTTAACTTGTCCTGTCTTGTATTATCCCCATCTCATCCACAGACTGGGCCTGTTCCCAGGCAGGCTTACCACTGATGTTGCAATTGTTGTTAAAATAATTACCAAATATTTGAAACTGAGATCACAAATAGTACAAAAGGAAAATAAGCAGGCATATATTTGTACATTACTGTGGGAAAATAACACTGACACATGTCATCAATAAAACAGGGTCAAACATTGTACAATTTAATTCTAATTTTTTTTTTGGCAATTTTACATGCAGTGGTAAAAGTAACATCTGGTGACAGTAAACGAGGTTCTCTAGTTATGCAAATAGAGGTACAAAATGCAAAAAAATCATGGATTATTGAAAAAGTTAAAAGCTAATAAAAGTAATTACTACTAGTCTACATAGTCATAACACTACCATTGAATTGTTAGTTTTTTAAGTTGCTAATAGTACACTTTGTTATTTCAATAGTAAAATGTAAAACACAAAGAGGATAACATGTCATTTTCAGCTATAACTTCTTACTGCGGTAATAATTACTAATTGGCTATCATCCCAAGCCGATTTGGTGTCGATGATTTAAATATCTATCAAAGCTTGGTTTTTATCTAATGCATTATTACTATTGATTTACCCATTCACTTCATGTCATCCCCAACTAAGCTCTAGGCTCAGCCGATTTCAGCTACTTACGACACATGCCTGAATAGCTACCAATGAATATTCTTAACCTAGGCCAACAATAGTATTATTAGTAGTGAGCTCTTTCTAGACCAGTGAACCTGTGAAACACTGATTGTTCTGTTAATTCTATAACTGTAACTAAATATCATGGAGTCCAACAAATAACATTCAATGTGTGTTATTATCTGTAAACATTAACACATTCTGATTGTTAAATGATTCTGTACAGACATTTAGATTTAATTTTTAGCAGTTTTTTAATTATAATGCACTGTGATACGAACCAATACAGTAACACTGTTCTAAAATCATTATTATTCTCAACATTTTTTTTTTTTTTTTTTTTTTTTTTGGGGGGGGGGGGGATTTTGTTCACATTTGGCTTCAAAAAGTTTGAATTTTCACAAAAAGGCCAAAGGAGGCAATATACTTTTCAGTGTTTGCTCAGTACAAAAATCTTGGAGATCCAAGTTTTCTTGATGACTGGAAAACATGCAAGACATTTTTCACAAAATCGGAAATTATGTTCAAGTTTTTTTTAAAAATATTCTTCTCTAATTTCGAAATGATCTGAGTAAAAACTCTGGACCACCATAACACTAATGTGATTGTGTGCAGCAGTCTGGCGTCTTGTCAAATCTCCAGATTATGATTTATCAGGCAGGGTTGTTAACTTTGGCAGTCTGTGTGTAGACCTTTTATGGTACACTACAGACTGTGTAATTTGATCATTAAACTATGTCATAGCTATTGTTATGTATATCGTCAACAATGCCCACAACATTCACTATGGTGAGAACTTTCCAAAGGCCACATTTCTATGAAGGTTCATTGGGTTGTGCTTCACTTTTCTATTATTTACATGTGTTTGTTTGTATGTCTACTTTATTTACCTACTTTCAATGCATTGTTATACCTTAACTAAGACCTTTCAAAAAAAAACTGAAACACATTGAAAGTATACTAGTATAAATAACAGTAACTTTCGGTACTCGGTACTCAGTACTAAAAAATCAATTAAAACTTTATAAAGCCACCTCTATAATCGACAAGTATGAATACACGACAAATATTACATGAATTCAAACTGTTAAAAAATTACTGATGTTGTGTTTACTGATGTAAAAAGTTGTATGGTACAAGTGGTCAAACCATGAATTTAATACTAGTATTTCAATTTGTTGCAAAGAAAATTACAATAATTACTTAAATTAGTGAAACTGCTAACTACAATTCCACTTGCCTGATCGTGTCAGAATATAAATATGCACTACTAGTACTACTAAATCAAATAAACATGCTTACACTATATATAAACACATAATCTTACAAATATTTATAAATAGAAACGAACGTCACATTCTCTGAAGTGAACCGACAACCTCATTTCCTGTGTTTGAAATACCACACAGACTTCTTCAATATAAGAGTGTTGTATTTTGTAAGTGGGTACAGAAAGTCATCACACAACGGACATTGATAAAATCTAAACGAGGTGTGGACGTTGGAATTTTTAACTTTTCAAACAGCTTTACAAT
Source organism: Glandiceps talaboti (assembly GCF_964340395.1). Lineage (NCBI taxonomy): Eukaryota > Metazoa > Hemichordata > Enteropneusta > Spengelidae > Glandiceps > Glandiceps talaboti. The sequence goes on along the minus strand of NC_135558.1, from coordinate 4,018,475 downwards.
GTTTTAAATGAAATACATTGTTGATGTCGTATATTGATTAAAACTTACCTTCTTCCCTCTTACCCGTGGGATTTTCATAGTTTGATGATCTGCCGTCACCTGGATCCCGGCTACCAGCTGTTCTCAACAATTGCTCTTTTTGCCAATTTCTCAGTGCATCAGCAATCGTATTTTTATTATTTGAAGGTCCATTTTGGTATGGTCCCGAATAAGGCACAGGTTTAGAATTTCTTTGCTGTATTTGTTCGGTAGTACTGTTTTTTTCTCCGTTTTGTAAACGTCTTTCCAAGTGAGACATGCTAACACTCCGTCCACGCACTGTTTCCTGCTGTTCCGAGTGTTCGTCATGTTGTGCTTTAGATCGACTGTTGACAACCGTCGTAGCCGTCAATGGTCTTTTCAAATTTGAATCCGATCTACTTCTTAGCAGGGCTATTTTCAATCCTGCACAAAACCGTTCAAAACTAAGCAGTCCACTCTTCGGTGCAACTTTTCTGAGCGATTCTAGTACGCCGGTTGGTAACCCCTGTATATCATCATCACCGTTCCACCTGCATTCAATATCAGACAGCAAAACCGTTCCACGACTTTCCTCGTCCAAAATGTCAAACAGAATTCTTAGCGATGACACAAAGCTCCTAGGTAGATTATCAAGTGTGGATCCCGGATTCACCTTGGAAGTCTTTGACGACATTTTGACGGTTTTCTCTGTCGATCTAAAATAATGTAACTGCGAATAAAAACTTGTGCTATCACGCACGACTCGCTCAGTGGGAGACCGCCATTTTGTTCAAATGAAACTGACGTTTAAAATTTCAGGTGAGAAAAAACGACACAATATTTTTTTGTAGTGTTAGAGGGCGCAATGTCGTTGGCGCAATTTTCTCATTCAAATCATAGACCCTCCACATGTTGGTGTTCAAATGAATGAACTTTCTGCACATAGCATGGTGCACAGTTTTTCTTCTCCAAAAGTTCCACATTACAATTGTTTGTTCATTTTTCCAATATAGGAGTATAACTTTATACGAATATTATAGTCCAGTCAAAATAAGGTTGACTCAGACATAAATTATTTTTCGTGCATCTTACTCAGAATTTTTTTGCTGAACAACATATCAAAAGTCTAGAAAAATCTAAGGGGTGGAATATGGTGAAAATTGAGATTTTCTATTAATTAGCATAATTTCATGTTATGTCCATTTCCATTATTCCAGTAATTTTCTATGTTCTCAGATCCACTTATGGTTTGTAGAGCAGTAGCCAGGCTGTTTTGTTAACTATGTTATATATGACAGCCTCATCAATAGGGTTGTTTTCTTCTTTCATACACTCTATGCCAGTATTTCACCATTATGTTATTAACATAATTTGCTGCATGAGTTAACTTGGAAAACATTTCGTATAATTTGCTGTTTAGTTTCTCTATTGGTGTTTTATCAGTGTATTTCTCTACTCCCCAAATTTCATAACCATATGTTAGTATGGGTCTAATAGTGTGATAAAAAAATTTGATCCATGTTGGAATGTTTATATCAGTGGACAAAGTGATGAATTTTCTAATAGAGTAGAACGCCTTTGTTGTCTTTTTATAAAGTTTGTCATTTGCTCAAACAAACTTTACCATGAATTTACCTTGAATTTACATGGGGTAGGAAGCCATTGAGGCTTTTAAAGGCCCCTTACTATTCTGAGCTGTTATCAATACATGCTTTAAAATTATTATTCAGCATAAAATTCTGAGCAAGATGTGCTAACATTATTTCTGTTGCAATTATGTCCTGGTTCGGCCTAATTTCCGCTAGATTGACTGGACTATCATACTGGTGCTGCATGTATCAGAAAGACATGTTATATATTTTGCCTTCTCGGAGCACTGTTTGGAATCAAATTTTGAACCAGAAGTGAGGTCCATGACAGTTGAGTATACATGTATAGCCAAGTTTCGTCTAGAAGTAATATCCAGGTTTGATATTCTCTGACCTCTCAGTTTAGTCGAAAAGGTTTATGTCAAATAATGTACCATTCTTACCACCAACACCATCCTTACTTCCAACACCTTGACTTACTTTAAAACAAGGAGGCTGAGTTTGAGTTTGTAGTAGACTGAATGGAGGTAACCAATTACAACTGCCTGTCATTGTGTAATTGATTACATGCATTGTCTACCCTTTCCCCAACAGTAGACTAAGCCAGATTTAGTAGATTATAATATATTCATTTGACTAGATGTGGAGGGAAAATCAGCTTACAGATAGCTTCTAGACTAGACCACCTTTGAAAGAAATCATCATTCAAGAGCACTGGTCCAAGAATCTGGTATTGAATAATGGGTCTTTAATGACCTATACTGTATAAGCAAATATTCAATATTAAACAACAAACACAAGTTACATGAAATGATTTATTTGTGTTTTTCTCCAATTTCTAATTACACTGTGTAGCAGTAAATGGTACAAGTAAAGTACTCAATAATCATGCTATCTTCTTGTTGATTACACACACAATTTTTCTCATCTTTGAAATATGACAGCACCAGAAAAATATTTTCCTCAAAATGAAAGATTTTTCTAAACTTGGAATCTAGAAGGCATCAAAGGAACAAAATAAGTGAAATATACTGGGTGAAAGATTTCACTACAGTTTAGATCAAAAAGATTCTGTAATTATTCTTAAGTCTTCTGTATTATTTAACAAAAAATACTATTTGATTCACAACCCCATACATTCAGCACTGAACTACGGCTTTTTTTCCTCTTGATGCAAACAAACAAACAATCAAAACTGAATCTAAGAAACATTCACGATACATTTTCACTATCAATCATATCATTATCAATAATGAAAGGCATCGTGTTGTTGTTGTTGTTGTTGTTGTTGTTGTTGTTGTTGTTGTTGTTGTTCTATGAAGAAAATACATTTACTGATAAATGATGAAATAGCATGTGCAAGATCAATGGGATTTCATACTTGAAGATGTATTAGCCATACCTGCAATACTGTAAACCTAGATATTTTCACTACTAGAAAATTTTGTGATTTCAGTCTTCAGCTAGTTCTCAAAGATTAATTGTTACTAATTATCAGAATGGTACATAATTGTCTTAATGTACATGAAGGCATTTTAGTCACTACTTATGTTTGCATTTTTGTTTTCCAGCAAAAAAGTCAAAATAAGTCTTCAGCAGCAAAAGTGTCCCGGTTCACAGTATGACTGTATTTGGGGATCTATTATTCTCCTCCAAACTTATACCAGTCATTACATTGTGCTCTACATTGCTGTCAATAGGGTACTTGCAAACCCACCATGCTGAATGTTGCATCATGGGAAATGTGATAATAACTAATCAATTAGCATTGTAAACAATATTGATACATTGTTTATAACCATGAATGATCAATTCATAGTCACCCTGATCTTTGTGGGAGGTTAATTTTATCAGTAGCTCCAGATTAGGTATTACGATAACCACAGATAATCCCATAGTCCTTTGCATCTGAGCATGCTCAGTTTGGATTGCAAGTTCCCTATTACACCAATGTGGTGTATCCACAACTACAAATCTATCATGGTAGTTCAACACTAGACTGTTAGATCAGACAAGGGGAATGGATGACAAGGATGCCCTAGTGATATACTTTACAGTCAAGTTCAACACATGTACTGGTGAATTACTCCAATATATGTAGATTCCTACATAAAGCACATTGCAAGCTATAAATACATATGGCAAAATAGAACTTTCAAAAACAAAAGTCAATGGCAAATCTGCAACTCTACAAGTTCCTTTCTACTATCGGAATAGTTGTTATTGATTCAGCTACTGACTGATTCTGAATAGAACAGCAAACTAAAATTGTATGGAACTACTGCTCACAACACTTAAATCCTCCCCTCCAATTTGGTCTAACTTGAGGCATCCAGAAGTTGTACATTCCCAGCTTGCTGGCAATGTCATATCAGTTGCCATGGTTACTAGTGTACAAGCTGCTTACAGCTTTTCTACAAATCCTGTCTACATAAGTACATGTAGAATTATGAAGTGTTCTCTTCAGTTATAAACCATGCCTACTGTTGTTTATATTTACAAATTACATCTATTTTCACCTTTGAACCCCCCCCCCCCTCCCCTCCAAAATCATAAGATTTCTAAACCCCTAATTCATGAACTTCACATATCCAGGAGAGATAAAATGAGATGCTTTCCTTGTGTATGATATAAGAACAGAGAAACAAACATGACTGAAATGTACATATCAATATTCCAATGTGATTCAAAAATCTGGTGTGATATTTATCAAATAGTAGCAAAAAAAATGAAACTAGGTAAATGTGCTCAGTGTCCATCCAAATCTTACGAAACAGAATGGTAAACTTTCAAACCGATAATTTAACATTTTCATTTCACCAAACAGCTTTGATTTCACCAGACAGTGAAAGTGTAACTGAAACTGCTTTAAAACACAGGAAAAATGTTTGAAGAGTGTCTTTTCCCCAAAAAGACATGTGAATGTGACATTTTTAGCAGACAACATTCAGTGCAATGAAACCCTGTTAGTTGGTGCTTAATTTGCACATATGGTGTCAGTTGGTGCTTAATTTGCATAACTGGTTTCAATCTTTTGTTTATACTTATACTTTGTGGAGCTTCATTATTATATTATCTGAGAAATTATAAACAAAAGATCAGTTCCAGCTATAATTTCATTCCCCTTGTGGAGGAGTAAATTTCCACTATTTGTTAATCAGAGCACTGAAAACACAATCTATCAATCATTTTTTTTTTTAACTTGGGACATTAGCTCATGCCATCCAAACATTCCTTGACTAAAGGAACACACAATATGTTGGGTAATGTAATGTTTTCCATAATTCAAGGCCATATATCATTAACACAGTCTACATATAATTGTGTAAAATTTCAAAGTTTCTAATTGCTGGGTTTGACGATGACATCTTGGAAGACACGGATGACCGGATAGTGTCACTGGTAAGAATCACTTGTTTGTTTCTTGTTGAGTAAAGTTGCTGTAAAGTAGTTGTGGGTAGAAGGCTGCTTTTGATTTTATACTGATTTCCTATCTGTTAAAACTCTGACAATAGATCCTAACCCACCAGAGCTAACAGCCTGAAAAAGAGACAAAAAATATTGTAAGGATTTTTTCATATTTTTGCCTTATAAGCACCAACATTTTCTCTGTAATATTTCCCCTTGGGGTGAATTAAAGTTAAAATTGGCATCAAAACAGCAATGGTCTACATTGTACATAAGTATAGTATCAATGGCCTACATTGACCACATACACAATGTGGCGTTTTGCTAGTATTTTTAGTTTCCATTTACCCAGGAGTGAAAATCACTGACTAATAAGAATTATCTGTGATAGTTTGTGACAACTTTTATGTGAAAGAATACTGTAAACTTTATTGAGAAATGTATGCATAAATAATATTGCCAATTTATGAAAATAAACAGATAAACAGTTGTGTAAACACATGCACAACTTGGTCATGTCAAGATACTTTATAAATATGTAGATATTTGAACCTCTCCAAACTTTGGTAGATCTCCTGGAATCTTCCTGACTATCTTAACATTGTTCTTATCTATCAGTGAACACAGATAGATTCTTACTACTACTAAGGGATGATTGTACATTGTCACACTAGCTCAATAAATAAACCCCCTCCTCCTAAATGAATATTCACAAGTGACATCGACGCATTTGTATATGGTGTTAAAACAATGGTGAAAATCGCAGCGGTCAGTCACATTACTACAATGTAACGACATGGTAAACAGACTAAAACACTAACAGGCAACATAGCACTGTATACAAGTATCACATTAGCGGTCATTTTAACCATCTTATCAACATCTCCGTAGTAAATACAGAACCTGCTATTATTGAAAGTGTGGAAGTTTTTAAAATGGATGCCAGACCCTCTTTAACAAACGGACTTTGTTCATCGAGCTTGTGTGAAATTGTGTGATCATCCCCGACACCCCTTTAATAGCAAAAACACTGGAGAGTGAAAGTGAGTCACATCCTACCTTTTCATGCCATGTAAGTAAAATAGCACTGCTATTATCTGTTGGACACTCAAAACCTTTATAAAGATATTTCATAAGGATATCTAAGGTATCTTTGTCAAGTTGTTTCACTCCATTTTCCATTTCACTGCTTTTGAATGCTGAAAGAACTCTCAAAACCAATTGGAAGGCTTTATCCTGCAATGTTAAACACAAGTAAGAGAGTAAGAATAAAGCGTCCACACTTGGTAGTTGACATGAACATGTACACATACATACATACATACATACATACATACATACAAAGGAAATAGTTGCAAATAAAGAAATCAAGAGATATTCCTACTTCATATTTCAATCAAATTGTAAATTTCCCTGCTCTTCAGGAAATATATAAAAGGTGGTGTAACTATGTAGTGGTTATCTACCTAAAGCTGTACAAATATTCAAAATAATCACGACATTCTGTAATTGAATGAAATTACTGACCTTGGAGGCGTGGTTTTTAGATCCTACAGGTGGATTTCTAAGAACAGCATGTAAAGCATCAATGTTTTTCTTTGTAAAGCAGTTTGTTAAGGTAAATATCAACAAAACATAACAACATTATGTGTAAAATGGTTTCAGTGGATATCATATACTTGTAATCGTAGTGGAAATAACATACAAGATTTTGGATACTAAGAGAACAAAATATGGCATATACATTCAGTTAAAACAGGAGTACATTTCACTGTAGATTCGACCATTATATTAGTATTTGTAAGAGCCTTGCAGTCTTCTATTTGTTATGTTGTAAAGTAGGACCTCAAAACTACAAACACTTAAACCCACATGATATACACTCCATGAGTCCTTGTCCATCATCCTCCATAGCCCTTCATGTGACCCCTCCCCCTCCCCGGCCCCCCCTCCCAAAACAAACAAAACAAACAATCAATCAATCATGAGAAGAAATCATCTAGGCCTACACATCTGCTCTTGTAATTGTATATGTACAGTGTTCATCAGTGTGAAGTTAATACTTCTGTCTGCTAATTTCCTTTCTTTTCCCAGCATGGATGGATCAATACCTTGCTAGTGCCCTTTACATGTACATACCAATGTCTGCATGCATGCCTGTCTGTCTGTCTACATGTATCTGTCCCCTTCTCTCTATTTATGTCTGTCTGTCCCTCCCTCCCTCTATGTCCGTCTGTCTGTCTCTGTCTCACTCTCCCTCCTTCCCTCTCTCATTTGTCACACATATGGGCGGTGTCTCAGGCTCTTTAAAATATGGAAAAATTCAACCTTAAACCACATAGCTTTACACCTGTTTTGGTTGACTTGCGTTATTGTAGTGATGGATATAGTAAAATGTAATAGGTTCTGTAACTGGTACGTGTACGTGTGTAGCAATGTAACCATTTATACCTAGCTACCTGTAGTTGAGATTTCTCAGACTCTGCCTCTGCTAGTAATGTAATGGTTTACATGTACTTACTGACACGTGCTTTCGTAAGGATTAGGCTATACCAATTTCTCTACTTTTAGACAAAAATATAATATCATATACTGTGTGAAAAGTGAACTGTAAGTCTCACGTTGAAATATAAAATATTAGAGAAAAGGATATTGGTTGAGATATCCCGTCACTTCCGCCTCGTCTGGTCCAGCAGCGACATCATCTGTTTGTTCATCTTCACGAAATCTGTTTTCGTCAAAATCATCCACATTAACACATCGGAACTGTGTACTACGCGAACTCTTTGCCATTATACAAACTTTTTCTCCAAAAGTGCAATCAAATGGAAACTTTATCGGAGTGCCGGTGATAACTACATTCACTTCCTGATTCTCTTATGGACACTCCTTCTAATATGGCGGCCACCCTCGTTTTGGGTTATACCTCAATCGACGATGGCAAAATAAGAGTCACTGAAACAATAATATTCTGAAGTAATGACTGCCCCAAAAATCAAGATTTAGAGAATTTTTATAAGAAACTGAAGGATATAATAAAAAGAAAGGGTGGTTTCCACCGAAAAGGTTGTTTAGTTAAAATGAGATTTTATAGTGAATGATGGGAAATTTTTGTTGTCCTGTTTTGCAAGGGCAAGGGTAAAGTGTACGATCTCTTCCGCATTGACCTGCATCCAAGATGGTGAGTGTGTTTCTATGCCGTGAACTAATCGGTTGTCATCTCACCATCGCGACTGTTTTATTTTCACCAACTTCTTTTTTGACAAACTAGTGTTTCTAAAGTATCGTGTGTTACATTAATTTTTGTATTATTCAATCTGTGTAATGAAGGAGTGGAGATTATTTAGAGTGATGTGTGGCCAACATGGAGGACGCCATCTTCGATGTAACGTCAAACATAAACCTGACTGAGATCGTACATGCAACAACAGAGTGAAAACATAGAGCTTAGTTAAAATAAGTGTTTTAAGTTCGTTGAAATAACGAAAGAACAGTGGTTGGTTACTACGTAAATATAAATGAAACTGACAGTCTGACGAAATATAAGTGTTGTCTGTATTTGTAATTGTAAATGTAACACTGGTCACAGAATGTTACATTGCCCAAAAAACCTGACATGCTGCATACACCAAATTTATTCTCCATTAGTATGATAACATTACCTGGTCCCAAATCCAAATATGTATTATATGGATGTGATTGTTGGTTTTTTATTGTTATATGGTTCAGATTCATTTGCGGGAAATTAAGGAAAAGAAAATAGATGCACATGTGTACACTTGTTTAGGAAATGTAAGGACAGTCGAAATCAGAAGTTCACCATATTTCAGTTTGTTAGATAACGCTATTAACAAAGAACTGTTGTGTTTAAGTTTTGCCAATACAGTAATATGTGTAATTATTATTTAAAGAGATGATTACTCATATTTTGTCAGTATAGTTGCCAACTTGCTACAAATTAGTGCAATGCTTGTCATGCATTTGTTTAATCATGGACATGGATCTGTTATCTCAAGAAATAGATCCATGGTTTTATTTAGCCTGTTTATGGTGCTGATGGTGACTCTGTAATAGCTGTTGTCTTCCCTGATGACAGCTATCGGAGTGCTTTCTAGTCAATTTGGACCCAAGTCAATTAGACCCTTCAGAACCAATTGGGCCCATGTCCATTGGACCCTGGCTTTATGCAAGCAACTCTATCAACTTTAACTTTTTGATTTCATTACTTGGTTGATAAAGTCACAGAAAATCAATTGAATTTAATGTGTATATATTGCGAATCTGGCTGTAGTTGATTACCATACCTAGAAGCAGATCAACATTATAACACTGACTCTCCAGTGCATTGCATTGCATGCGAGGTCGCACTTTGCCGTGTCGATACTACAATCTGACTAATAATTGCCCCCATATTTGCTAATAACAAAATGTGTAATTGTAAAGCATGTTGCTTATAACAGGGCGTCCCAAAGAGTGACCAACATTACTTCTTTCTGTTTTGCATATCGTAAACTGCCCTCACTGTCGCCACCTTTGTTTGCTCGGTTTTTACTCGAAGTGTACCATTGTCATTCATTGAGGAACGGTGTGATTCAAAATTTCAAGTCATTTTATAAGGCAACGTATTGTACAATTACAAGTTTTCTATAGTTAGTCAGATCGCAATGGAGACACGTTATACACAGCCCCACTAGCGCTGATTGTATTGGGTCCAATTGATGAGGGGGAGGGTCCAATTGTCCAGGTACATGTATCTTCAGAGTCTCAGCTAGTGCTGTAAACAGGCTATTGTCAATTTGATACACTAGGAATTAGAGAGATATTTTTATAATAATGTCACTTTCAGTGATCAGGTATATCATTTTGATGTTTGAACAGATACCATACCACTAGTTGTAAATGGATTGAAAATGTATTATAGCAATGCTACCATCAATTAGTGAATCAAGAAAAGTTCTATTAACATCAAGAGCATTGACTTTTCAGACTAATCCTGTCTGGAAATTTCAATAACTACAAAGCCTACTTTCAAATTCAAGACAAATAATTTATGAATGAGTTAATACATTTTATATGTGTCAGACATGTTTTTTATGTCTGACACTAGCATAGTTATAGTGTTATGAAGATAACCAGTCTAGTTGCTTGATCTGTTACCAATTGTGCATTACTCCTTCACATGGGTAATAGTGAACAAGTGTGACAGTCACACTTCCAGGCTAGTCTGTAGAAGGCTAATGAACAATCATTATGTACAGTAATATTGTGTTGTAGTTGTAATTAAAAGAATTCTGTTTTGTTTTATCTTGTAGACTAAGATCAAGGCACACGAGTTGCGTGGCAAGAAGAAAGAGGAGCTGATTGACCAGCTCGACAAACTTAAAGAAGAGTTGTCACAACTCAGAGTTGCCAAGGTTACCGGTGGCGCTGCTTCAAAACTTTCTAAAATGTAAGTGTCTATTGTAAAATTCACAGATTAGTTGGTATACTTGGATTCTGTGCGGAAGCAACATGAGTGGATACCCCTTCACAAATTAAATGTGTTCATAATTGACTACGGGGTGGGGGGTTGCAAAACTGTAAGTAATGTATGGGGTGAAACACAGTGCAAGTAATGAATGATGGGAGGGGTACTCGTCATTACACGTACGAGGTGGTGAGTGACGTGGGGAAAAAGTTTGTAATCATATACTTGTCACATTTGTGTCAGCCAAAAATATGGGTTGGAAGAAACTTTTCGTTAAAGAAGATTAGATTAAAGTAATCTATTATAATCCCTCTAGAAAGGGAGGCATGAATTTAAGCAATCTATCGAAGTCCCTCAAGGAGGGAGACATGACGCCTTTACAAAGTTATCACTGATTGAATGATACACACTTTTACTTATTATAATAGTCAAAACAATCTAGGCAAGAAGTGTATTATTTTACCATTGTTTTCTACACCAATCAGAGTTAACCTTATAACATGTAAAGTTGTCCAAGGTATTTAAACCGAGGTTCATTACCAAAATTATGACAGTAGGTGTTGAAGTCTATAAGGTTGTGGAATAATATGACGTGGTTATGTAATGTTTGTTGAAATTGAATTGATTTGCAAATTTCACCAGATTTCTCCCTTGTCGTCAGGGTTGTTTAAGATTAGTAAAAACATTGGTGTAAGGCAATATATCTGTAAAGTAATCATTACTTTATAGATATACTGTAATATAATTCATAATTTTATGTAATGCAAGTTACTTGTATTCAGCAATGTAACACATAAGCAGATATATATAATGACTAACATCTAGATCGCCACATTTTCCGATCTAGATACTTCTGAATAATATTCAAATCTTTGGACAAAAAATTGCAAACTACTTGGTATCATATTTTATTTATAAAATGAAATAGATCAGCCTGCATTTCCTAGTAACATTGATTTTCCCTTATTTTGTTTCATGTTTACGGTGTACCATGTGGCAGGGGTCCTTCAACAACTTTTAACATCGTTTTGTAATGTCATTGTTCTTTGTGTTCTTTTTCAGTCGCACTGTACGCAAGGGTATTGCAAGAATTCTTACTGTTATCCATCAAACACAAAAGGAAAACTTGCGTAAATTCTACAAGGGCAAGAAATACAAGCCTTTGGATTTGAGACCCAAGAAGACCCGTGCTATGAGGAGAGCTCTGAAACCCAGCGAGCTGAAAAAAAAGACAAAGAAACAGCAAAGAAAACAGAGACTGTATTCCATGAGGAAATATGCCGTCAAGGAATAAACCTTGTCATTTGCATTGTAATCTTTAAGTGTGCCGGAAATAAAACTCGTGGTTTAGTCAGTTAACGAATCTTGTTTGTCTGTTTTTATAATACACTTTTCCAGCAGAGTTTTACCCCATTTATTCAGAAGTTACTAAGATATGAACGGTCGTCACTACATGACATTTCTAAAGTTGAGTGGACAAATATTGGGGCAAAACACTGTTAGAAAATTGTATTACATCACAATTTGAATGTATTGATTTTCAATATAATCTTCACATCCCATTGTGGATTTCATATCTCCAGGCTGGTTGTGAGGAGCTTAGATTTGCCAGTTACACCTCCACTCACAGTATAGTCAACGTTGTTATTCTAGAAGTCCTGAGATGCATGAGATGCAATTTAAAATTCACCCACAGCAACCCACACAGTCATTGACGTCATGTCTTTGTTAATTAATCACAAAATTCTAACCAATAACGCAGTCCCTCAAAAAGTTAGTGTTTATTGGGGTAGTTATGTAATGTCCAAATATGGTATATTTGTCAGCTCAGGATGCTACTTATAGTTACACCGTTTAGTCACTATAACAGTTGTAGTTCACTGATTGGATGAACAACATTTTGTGCTGATTGAGGGACTTTGACCAGATGTAGACATGGTTAAGTTAGAGACCACGTTGGCATCCAGACTATGAGGAGCTTGTCTGTTAGATAGGACAGTTGTGCCACGCTATCAGCCAACACTCGTGTGGTTAAGAAGTCTGATAGAGCTGCACAACATGACTGATCTTGCAGTCAAGTGAAGAGCCAGCTACAAATCATATCACCAATCTTGGAAAACCATATCCAGGCCACGTTTGAAGGATCTTGTGCATACATCTAAATAATGTAATTATATTTGAGTAATGTTTCCCAAAATTTTTCTTCATTCACCCAAGGAAAACACAAGTGACCTAATGTAGTAATGGGCTAGTGACATAGACAAGTCCCTGGGCTAAGTTTCATACTAACTCTTTATCTTCACATCATTGAGACTTCACAATATATAGCAACAGTACACATGTATGTTTTGTGAATGTGGTAGTTTATTGTTTGGGTATGTAACATCTTAACATTGTCTTGAACTTCAACGTCTGGTAATGTAAAATAAGACATGGTTTATTGACCATTCATAAGAAATACACGTCTGAACAAAATTGCAAATTCTACATTTTGTTATGGTCAGTAATCCTCTTGTTATCTAGAGTTGACAGATTTCAATAACTCTGTCCCTGTACAGACTCACCACATTGGTTGTTAAAGGCCCATAATTCAAGCCCAGGTTCTCATAAGTGTTATCTTATCAGTTGATCCATAAGGATTAGCAAGGATTGTTCATCATTTCTTCAGGGCCAACTTTGTCTATATTTCAACCAGACACACTGATCCTCATCCTCAGCTGTTGGGGTTGTTAAAATAGATGTATCAATTCTATTGTACTCTCACGTCTACATTCAGTTTCCAAGTGAAGACCAAAAATTCACACAAGTGGAAAACTTCATAGATCACAGGAAATGTAAGTGATTTAGATAATATAATTTATAAATACATTGTTTAACCACAAATAACTGGTATCACCAAATCTTACTACCAAATACCCATGAACATCAATAACAATATATCGGTTTTCATTTGTGATATTGTTAAAAATTTAGTTGTCTGCACATTTTTCACTGTACAATATCTCAGACCGGAGTAGACTGACCAAAATAATAACTGTAATGCTGCTTTGTTGATTGATTGACAATACACCATATTCCGGTTATGGAAGTTCTAATCATTTTGCATAAAAGGCTTTTGCCCCAGATTTGGCAAAGTGAGGGTTAGAATTTGGTCATGGCAATTAAACATATGACAATAGATAATCTTAATCATGTTGCCATGGCGACTGTCTTTTACATGGTTGACCTGAAGTGTTACAAGATTACAGGAAACACAGTGTAGTAGAATGAAATCATAAACTAAATTCAAAATGAAACTTTTTACAAAGTTCATGCACCATTTGAAATAAAAGCAGACTTCTTATTTCTCAGTTTAAATTTTGTCTGACGCAAACAAGACTTGATATCAAACCATCGGTGTTTAATCACATAGCTGGTTGATGCTTCAGCACATCACCTATGGTATATGATCCCACCTACAGCAGTTCACAACCTTCAACACATCACCTGCCCCCTTCATGTGACTGTACGGCCTTCTTTGTCTTATAATACCAGGGTTTGATGTTGGTATTCTTCATAAGATCATTGAAAGCATCAAAGCCTTCTATAGCATTCAGTACACCATACATAGCCTGGAATTAAAAACACTTGAATTAGTGATTGTAAGCAAGTCTCCTCAATCTGATTAAAATCCAGTGCAGTGAACTCTGCAATATCTTCATTTAGCTCTTAGGTTTATTGTCATTTGTTCTTTTTTTGTTCTGTGAGCGCCTGATACCTACATCTCACACAATACCATAGGTATTCTCGTACTGCATCTCATAATTGCAAGTAGCCAACAAGTATCCGTCTTACATTATAACACTCAATGTTTAAAATTGAAAAACAGATCCACCAAACAATAACGATAACATAGGTAATCTATGCCCTGTACTTGAGCTCTTGTCAAACAGAGCATTCTGAAGTACTGTACCATATGTTTCAGTGCATTATGCATTCTCATTCATTTGAGTAAATTCACTCAGCACTCTCGTTTGGCTTCAGAACACCTATAGTATTGTGTTAGATGTAGGTATCAGGTGCACACACAGAACAAAAAAAGAACACACGACAATAAACAAATAAACATAAGCAGGGCTTGAAATTAACATTTTTTCTTTGGTTGTCCTAGTGCAGTGGGCTAGTGGTAGCCAAAGAATGGTGACCACGAGTCCCATATTCCTGAACTGAAAACAGAGTTCCTCCACTGGAAATGTGTTATTAGAAATAAAATACATTCATGTCCATAAATTTTCAATCCTTTAAATTATCACATAATCAGTGGTAGCCCGAATTGTCTACCAACTGCAAATTATGGTAGTCCCAGACAAGAATTGGTAGTCTGTGGACACGGAACTACTGTTAATTTTGAGCCCTGCTAAAGAAATTGCGCCGAGTTCACTATATCAGATTTGAATCAGATTGCAAGTCTCCTCCTTTTCTGGTTCATTCAATCATAATCACAACACCACATCATAGTATTAAAGTGAGTTGAGCTATTCATATGTGAAGTAGTACGGTAATCTAATTTTAGGTTGAATACTGGACTGTAGGACAAAGTCCAAGAGTGTTGAGAGGACAGACTCAATGCAAGCACAGCAAAGGTGCTAAGCATATTTTTTGTGTAGTCAAATCACAGACCCTATGTCATGTAGGGACTATAGACTATAGACCCTACATGACATAGGGTCTATGATTTGACTACACAAAAACTAGTCAAATTAAACTTACCAAATCTGCCAAATTAGGCGCATCACCTCCCATAAAGTCTCTGTCGCGTCCAACTCCTCTCATCCACTTCTCAGCACCATCATACAGAGATTCACGTACATCATCTTTCAGATGCCATCTGAATTTAACAAAACATCAGTTTAAGGTGGAGATGCACAAAAAATCGTTATTTTGACCATTTTTGAGATTAAGTGCTCTTTTGCCATAGTAAATATTCTTCTTTCAACCAGATGTTGTTTGCCATCTCTATCAAAACTGTGTTGAATCTTTCAGTTTCTACTTCCCTATCTATTCTATTAATAATTGAGTATACTTTATGACATAAAAACAACACATCCTGTCTGCTCAGTATACTCGACAAGGTAACAGAAAAAATGTTCATTGTACTGTGATTTGAAAAAAATCTCCAACTTAAGGGAAATGCCACCTCAAAATCTGATTCTTTCCTGGTTCCATACAAGTGACTATGTGCGGGTAACTGATCCCTACAACCCTGTTGTGAATGTCAAGGAACACTGTTACAAGATTTACCTCTTTTCTGTTACCATGGTTCTGGAGCATTGATCGTTTACTTTTTTGACTTTTCTACAATGTTGCATACAAATTCAAAGCTTGAGAAACATCATGAAGTACTTACTTAATCTTGAGGTATTTGCTGACAAAGTACATGCCAGCAGCTCCCATATACTTAGCAATATACTTCTCACTTGTAGTAAACTTTCCACTTTCACTGATGTAGTCAAAAGCTTTCAGTGCTTCAGTTGGTGTTCTGTACACATTGGGTGACAAATAGTGAACAAACACAGAGTCCACCCAACGACGCCATTTCTTCTCCTCTCTGTGGAATATGGAACAAGATGACAGAGTAAGAGCTGTGTATCACTGTGGCTTTCACCAATGTGGTTTGGTGGAGGTTATGTTTTCACTTCCGTGTCTGTCTGTCTGTCTGTCTGTCTGTCTGTCTCTGTCTGTGTGTGTGTGTGTGTGTATATCTGTCTGTGGAATATGAAACAATGACAGGGTTACAGCTATTCATCATTGTTACTTCCATCAATGTGGTTGCATGGAGGTTACATTTACTTCCGTGTCTGTGTGTATGTGTGTCTGTCTGTCTGTCTGTCTGTCTGTCTGAGGAATATGGACCAAGATGCCAGGGTTAGAGCTGTGTATCATTGTTGTTACCTCTGTGATTGGGTGAAGGTTGTGATTTTATTTTTGTGTGTTTGTTTTTCCATCCGTCCATTACCAGGATATCTCAATGGATGTGAAATGATTGCCCATGTCAATACCAAATTATTTGACCTTGGCAGTGATCTGATAATGGATCTGGATTTTAGTAAAATTTTTGGAAAACCATGACATTTAAAAGAAATTTTCAACAAGTCTCACCAAGTGACTTGCTAGAAATACCTACGAAAACCATAGGTATGCTCTACTTTCACAAGAAGTGAGTTTTACTTTATTTTGCACATGCATTTCCATAAATGTCTCTACTTACTTCTTCTTGTTAATATCTCCATCTTGTGGTTTTCCAAGCATAATTTCATATCTATTGCAGTATTCTGTGGTTGTTTTGCCTTTCTCATTTTTAGATTTCATTTCAGGGAAGAAGTTAATGATGTCGTTGAGGTTCTTGTTGTCACCATGTTTATAAGAATGTAGTGCACTGACTATGACAGAGGAGTCATTGAATTGCTAGAATAAATAGGCAAATAAGTAATTATGAAATACAAATACAAATGAAAACGGTGCACCAAGAGCTACATGGGTTATACTTCCATGGTCTCAGCATGGATGCATTAGGGGATACATCCATGGTCTCAATAATAGATTCGTGGATACAGTAACAAAGAAGCCTGTTTACATCGCGATCTGTGATTTTGCTTTGCTTTTTACCAACCACTTGTAATGTTGGAATTAGAAACAGCAAACGATTAATTAAACCAATATTATAAGGCACAAATGGCAGCAGTTATATTTGTATCAGCATGCCTGTTTGTAGGTAGGAGACGTTGATATAGTAACACCAAAACAAGATGAAGCAAAAGTTACTGAGGAGAATTCGCTCATTCGTAATCCATATAATCTCACCTGTTCTTCATTAGTCTGGTCACTATTGGCAACAACGATGGGAACTTTACGATAGGAAGAAAACTTTATCTCCTTTCGACTAATGGGATTCACTTCAACGACATTATACGATAGACCATAGAAGTCCAAATATGCACGCACTTTCCGACAGAATGGACAAGTTTGATATTGATAAATTGTTAGTTTTAGCCCATCATTAAATCCGAGGCCCTCAACACGGTACACTGCTTTTTCAGCAGCTTCTTTCTCAGTCGGTGACGCCGCAAGTAGTTTGCTCTGTGTACGTCCTTGGAAGTATAACTTGAGCGACGAAAACGTGACAACTGCTGTACCGGCGATTACGGAGATACCAAAGCCGATCTTGAAAAGAGGGCCCCTAGTACGGGTTCCAGCTCTCCCTGAAGCAAATCGCTGAGGTAGGTATGTTTCATCTATCGGTGTTTTTCGTGAGAACAAATGTTTTGAAACCGATTGTCGGGTATTGACAACTGGACGTATGGACCTCACGAACGCTGCCATTTTGGGTTACCCATTTATGTAAGTGTAGTATTGCATTCTGGGAAAGAGGCAAGTGTTAAAATTAAACTGAAACAAAGTAATACATCTAAGCTAAACGTAGATGGCGCAATAACTTTGCCGTCACTGTACTGAGCCGCGTCCGAAGAATAGACCCACATACATGTACTAAACTTGTCTGTGCCTATACCTAGATCTATCGGGTATGAGTACCACGCGCCACGGCCGCCGTGTCTTTCCAGAGTGTGCGCCGTGCGGATGAAACAAATAAGGAAAATGGATGAAATTAAATTGAACATTTCAACATTATTAAAATGTTTTCTTTTTATTTGACGTGGTGCATATTTACACGGTGCATCCGACCTTGCACCCCAATGTGTTCCTTCGCTGTTGGAATTGATGTCAAAATTGTGTTCTATTATGAACATGTGTAGACACACACAGTTTCTTATTGTCGGCGTATAACTACTACATGTATAAGCCTTTATCATGTTTACAGGCGCATGGGCTGGCGTGATGTTATTCAGTATGTTGATGGTGCTAATCGAGAGATCTGATTGGTCCAAAGTAGTGATAGGAAATAGTTGGCAAGTGTCCAAGTTTTGATGATTACAAATACCGTAACCCAAATACAAAATTACTTGTCGTCTGCTCCGATCCAAATGTCGTAGTCCACAGTGATAGTGAACTCTGCGAATTGTCAGAGGAAGATTTTCTCAAGCAGACAGAGTACCAGTTTATGGGAAATAGTGAAGGAAATTTCGAAAGCAGCCGAGTAGTTGCGTATTTTCAGAACAAATCGTCGCCTTCTGAGGTCAGTGCATGCGATTCGACTGGCGTGGAAACAGGTGCGTGTCATGTCATAAAATTGAAGCAAGTGTAAGAGCTTATATTGACAGACTTACCAGTAATCAAAATAGAAACTTAACTTGACTGGGGTCCTGTCCTAGAGTAGTGGGAAATCCCCGAAACCTGAAGTGAAAGTCTAATCACATAACTCGCGTATTTACATCAACCTGCCATCATGTTCAAACATGCTGTATACTAACTGCAATACAATTGTAGCGTTTGCTGTGAGTTTGAGGGGTTTTTCGTCTGTTTTTGTGCCTTTTTACGTTCCGATATTTAACCTGAATCAAACGCTACAATTCCTGTAACGCAAACGCAAATAGACGGAAGCGATTCAGATCTGAATCGCAAAGTTGGGTGGATTTTTCTGCCAAATTACGCCTTTAATACCTGGCCAAAAAACTGACATTTCCTAACGTCAACATTAATTACGTAGCCTCCAAGACCCAAGAAATGTTCGGAGGTACCCCAATTCCGTCAAAATCGGCAAATATAGCAACGCATGAAGCATTTTCAAAAGTTGAAACGGACAGTATGCTGACATCTCGCTCACGTTTTCAACGTGGCCGTGGTCTCGCAATACAAGCGAACAAAAGAGTCTGTGTGCACTTTATTAGCCCGATATTTTTCCTAAAATGACGCTCACATGTGCGAACAGTACGTGAAAATGATACATTGTTACTGAAATATCTAATGACATAAAATGACAAATGTTTCTCAGTTTGATCGATGTACGTTCTGAGTTGCTGCACTCCTTAGTAATTTTTTGTGTGCGCGACAAGTGTTTTCTGTCAAGTAGTTGTGTCGTTGACGTACCTATACCTAGTAGGCAGTGATGTAGATAATAGCCGGTTACCTACCGGTCACAACGCCCAGCTATAGCTATAACTTATAAGTATAACCACAACAGTTTAGTTGTGGGACCGGCTTAGGAAAGTACGATATATTATATTATATTTTTTATCACAGGGGGGGGGGGGTGTATTGCGCGTAATTTTTCAATACATACATACATACATACATACATACATACATACATACATACATACATACATACATACATACATGACTGGCCATTGAACTGATTAACTTTTGCCTGAAGTCAGCACGGTTCATCCATACCGTGCAGGGTCAAAGGATGTTGAAAAGTGCGTGATGTAGACTTAGTTTTGGACTAGAGTGAACTGTGTGCACTCTTGGACAATATCAACTTTGAACTTTGACTGAAAATACTAAGACTTGGCAATGCACTGCCAAACGAACATCTTTGTTGCTGTATCTGGTTGATCGCCGTCAATTGATGAATAGTCTAACATCAGCAAAACCACATAAAAGTCAAACAGAAGTTTATATGCATCAATTAAATTGTGTAGTACTTGTAATTTATATTGCCTTTGTATGAAGTGGATACTTTGAGTTGAATACTCTGAGTTAGACTGCAATATGTCGATGTTGTAGATTTTCAATACATTGTTTTTTTGTATGAAATTGTCAAATGGTTTTGTCTGCAATTTATTCCTTCTAATACTGTCCATCAATTATTTGGGGTACAACTTTATTCGTTACTCATATGGAAATAATACAATGTGATTCCATTACCTTTGATTTGTTTAGAGATCTTCGGAATAGTTGCTGAAGTTGAATGCAGTTATTGAAGTCAAGTCAGGTCTGGTTAGGACAGGTCAGGCCAAGTCAAGTCAAGTCAGGTCAGGTCCATTCAAATCAAAGAGTCAAGTCAAGTCAAGTCAAGTCATATCAAGTCATGCCTAGTCAAGTCAAGTCAAAGCGTTCAGTCAACATCAGTCCAAGTCAAGTCACATCATGTCAAAGTCAAGTCAAGTCAAAGAGTCAAGTCATGTCAAGTCAAGATAAGTCAGAGTCAACTCAATTCAAGTCAAGTCAAAGAGTCATTGCTTGTTATTTTGTACGTTTGGTATTTTTTTTAAATGTCCATCTACATTGAAGAGTTTTTTGATAGTTTTAAAAAAAATATTTCTATTAGATTACTTTGCTTGTGTTGCCTTGCTCTAATAGTAATTGTTGTCATCAGTTTTTCAAAGCATCATAAATGCTGTTTTTCCACATATGCTATTATTCTAGTGAATGATTCTTTTGTAAATTTAAGTTCTGCTCAGAAGTGTAGAAAGTTTATATACAAGTAATGTGTAATCTATTTTGTATATATTTCCATTGTTGTGATAAAATTTAAATGAAATCTTTACTAGACAACTGTACTGCTTATTTGATGTATTGTAAAATTTTCTATACGTTTGATATGTGTACTTATTTCCAATGCCATGAGTTTAAACTACAGTATTCTATATTGTCAAGTCAAGTAAGTCCATGTCAGGTCAGGTCAAGTCAAGTCAATTCATGTGTCACATTTTTTATTGCTAGCTATTTTGTATATGTTTGATATTTGTACTTATTTCCATCCCCATGAGTTTGAACTGCAGTATTCTAAATTGTCAAGTCAAGTAAGTACAGGTCAGGTCAAGTCGTGTGTCAAATGAGTTAATTCAGCATATTGATCATTACTAGCAATTTGGCCATGTTTGATATTTGTACTTATTTCCAACTACTTGAGTTTGGACAACAGCATTCTAAATTTTCAAGTCAAGTCAAGTCAAGTCAAACATCAAGTCAAGTCAAGTCAAGTCAATTCAAACATCAAGTGATGTCAAGTCAAGTCAGGTCAAGTTAAAGAGTCAAGTCAAGCCATGTCATATCAAGTCAAGTCAAGTCAAGTCAAGTTAAAGAGTCAAGTCAAGCCATGTCATGTCAAGTCAAGTCATGGCAAATAGTCAAGTCAAGTCATGTCAAGTCAAGTCAAACATCAAGTCAAGTCAAGTCAAACATCAAGTCATGTCAAGTCAAGTCAAGTCAAGTTAAAGAGTCAAGTCAAGCCATGTCATGTCAAGTCAAGTCATGGCAAATAGTCAAGTCAAGTCATGTCAAGTCAAGTCAAGTCAAGTCATGTCAAGTCAAAATTCAAGTCAAGTCAAGTCAAGTCATGTCAAGACAGGTCAGGTCAGGTCACGTCAAGACAGGTCAGGTCAAGTCAGGTCAAGTCAAGTCAGGTCAGGTCAAGTCAAGTCATGTCAAAAGACAAGTCAAGTCAAGTCAAGTCAAAAGACAAGTCAAGTCAAGACAAGTCAAGTCATGTCAAGTAAAAAAAACCAAGTCAAGTCAAAAGTCAAGTCAAGTCAAAAGACAAGTCAAGTCAAAAGTCAAGTCAAGTCAAATCAAAAGTTAAGTCATGTCAAGTCAAGACAAGTCAAGTCAAGTCAAGTCAAAAGTCAAGTCAGGTCATGACATGTCATGTCATGTCATGTCAAGTCAAGTCAAAGAATCAAGCCAAGTCAAGTCAAGTCATGTCATGTCAAGTCAAAGAATCAAGTCAAGTCAAAAGTCAAGTCAAATAGTCAAGTCAAGTCAAAAGTCAAGTCAAGTCAAAAGTCAAGTCAAAGAGTCAAGTCAGGTCAAGTCAAGTCAAGTCAAAAGTCAAGTCAAGTCAAGTCAAAAGTCAAGTCATGTCATGTCATGTCAAGTCAAGTCAACTCAAAGAGTCAAGTCAAGTCAAAGAATCAAGTCAAGTCAAATCAAGTCAAAAGTCAAGTCAAGTCAAAAGTCGTCATGCCAAGTCAAGTCAAGTCAAGTCAAGTCATGTCATGTCATGTCATGTCATGTCATGTCAAGTCAAAGAGTCAAGTCAAGTCAAAAGTCGTCATGTCAAGTCAAGTCAAGTCAAGTCAAGTCATGTCAAGTCAGGTCAGGTCAAGTCAAGTCAAGTCAAGTCAAGTCAAGTCAAGTCAAGTCAAAAGTCAAGTTAAGTTAAGTCAAGTCAAATAGTCAAGTCATCATTTTTATTGCTAGCTATTTTGTATATGTTTGATATATGTACTTATTTCCTATGCCTTGAGTTTGAACTGCAGTATTCTAAATTGTCAAATCCATGTCAGGTCAATTCGTGTATCAAATGAATTAATTCAGCATATTGCTCATTACTAGCAATTTGTACATGTTTGATATTTGTACTTATTTCCAACTACATGAGTTTAAACAATAGTATTCTAAATTGTCAAGTCAAGTCAGGTCATCAAGGGAAAGAGTCAAGTCAAGTCAAGTCAAGTCAAAGAGTTAAGTCAAAAGTCAAGTCATGTCATGTCATGTCATGTCATGTCAAGTCAAGTCAAAGAGTCAAGTCAAGTCAAAGAATCAAGTCAAGTCAAGTCAAGTCATGTCATGTCAAGTCAAAGAATCAAGTCAAGTCAAAAGTCAAGTCAAGTCAAAAGTCAAGTCAAAGAGTCAAGTCAGGTCAAGTCAAGTCAAGTCAAGTCAAGTCAAAAGTCAAGTCAAGTTAAAAGTCAAGTCAAGTCAAGTCAAAAGTCAAGTCATGTCATGTCATGTCATGTCAAGTCAACTCAAAGAGTCAAGTCAAATCAAAGAATCAAGTCAAGTCAAATCAAGTCAAAAGTCAAGTCAAGTCAAAAGTCGTCATGCCAAGTCAAGACAGGTCAGGTCATGTCATGTCATGTCATGTCATGTCAAGTCAAAGAGTCAAGTCAAGTCAAAAGTCGTCATGTCAAGTCAAGTCAAGTCAGGTCAAGTCACATCACATCACGTCAGGTCAAGTCAAGTCAAGTCAAGTCAAGTCAAGTCAAAAGTCAAGTCAAGTCAAAAGTTAAGTCATGTCAAGTCAAGTCAAGACAAGTCAAGTCAAGTCAAGTCAAGTCAAGTCAAGTCAAAAGTCAAGTCAGGTCATGACATGTCATGTCATGTCAAGTCAAGTCAAAGAATCAAGTCAAGTCAAGTCAAGTCATGTCATGTCAAGTCAAAGAATCAAGTCAAGTCAAAAGTCAAGTCAAGTCAAAAGTCAAGTCAAATAGTCAAGTCAAGTCAAGTCAAAAGTCAAGTCAAATAGTCAAGTCAGGTCAAGTCAAGTCAAAGAATCAAGTCAAGTCAAGTCAAGTCAAGTCAAAAGTCAAGTCAAGTCAAAAGTCGTCATGCCAAGTCAAGTCAAGTCATGTCATGTCATGTCATGTCATGTCATGTCATGTCAAGTCAAAGAGTCAAGTCAAGTCAAAAGTCGTCATGTCAAGTCAGGTCAGGTCAAGTCAAGTCAAGTCAAGTCAAGTCAAGTCAAGTCAAGTCAAAAGTCAAGTTAAGTTAAGTCAAGTCAAATAGTCAAGTCATCATTTTTATTGCTAGCTATTTTGTATATGTTTGATATATGTACTTATTTCCTATGCTTTGAGTTTGAACTGCAGTATTCTAAATTGTCAAATCCATGTCAGGTCAATTCGTGTATCAAATGAATTAATTCTGCATATTGCTCATTACTAGCAATTTGTACATGTTTGATATTTGTACTTATTTCCAACTACATGAATTTAAACAATAGTATTCTAAATTGTCAAGTCAAGTCAGGCCATCAAGGGAAAGAGTCAAGTCAAGTCAAGTCAAGTCAAAGAGTTAAGTCAAAAGTCAAGTCATGTCATGTCATGTCATGTCATGTCATGTCAAGTCAAGTCAAAGAGTCAAGTCAAGTCAAAGAATCAAGTCAAGTCAAGTCAAGTCATGTCATGTCAAGTCAAAGAATCAAGTCAAGTCAAAAGTCAAGTCAAGTCAAAGAGTCAAGTCAGGTCAAGTCAAGTCAAGTCAAAAGTCAAGTCAAGTCAAAAGTCAAGTCAAGTCAAGTCAAGTCAAAAGTCAAGTCATGTCATGTCATGTCATGTCATGTCAAGTCATCTCAAAGAGTCAAGTCAAGTCAAAGAATCAAGTCAAGTCAAGTCAAGTCAAAAGTCAAGTCAAAGAGTCAAGTCAGGTCAAGTCAAGTCAAGTCAAGTCAAGTCAAAAGTCAAGTCAAGTTAAAAGTCAAGTCAAGTCAAGTCAAAAGTCAAGTCATGTCATGTCATGTCATGTCAAGTCAACTCAAAGAGTCAAGTCAAATCAAAGAATCAAGTCAAGTCAAATCAAGTCAAAAGTCAAGTCAAGTCAAAAGTCGTCATGCCAAGTCAAGTCATGTCATGTCATGTCATGTCATGTCATGTCATGTCAAGTCAAAGAGTCAAGTCAAGTCAAAAGTCGTCATGTCAAGTCAAGTCAAGTCAGGTCAAGTCACATCACATCACGTCAGGTCAAGTCAAGTCAAGTCAAGTCAAGTCAAGTCAAAAGTCAAGTCAAGTCAAAAGTTAAGTCATGTCAAGTCAAGTCAAGACAAGTCAAGTCAAGTCAAGTCAAGTCAAGTCAAGTCAAAAGTCAAGTCAGGTCATGACATGTCATGTCATGTCAAGTCAAGTCAAAGAATCAAGTCAAGTCAAGTCAAGTCATGTCATGTCAAGTCAAAGAATCAAGTCAAGTCAAAAGTCAAGTCAAGTCAAAAGTCAAGTCAAATAGTCAAGTCAAGTCAAGTCAAAAGTCAAGTCAAATAGTCAAGTCAGGTCAAGTCAAGTCAAAGAATCAAGTCAAGTCAAGTCAAGTCAAAAGTCAAGTCAAGTCAAAAGTCGTCATGCCAAGTCAAGTCAAGTCAAGTCATGTCATGTCATGTCATGTCATGTCATGTCATGTCAAGTCAAAGAGTCAAGTCAAGTCAAAAGTCGTCATGTCAAGTCAAGTCAAGTCAAGTCAAGTCAAGTCAAGTCAAGTCAAAAGTCAAGTTAAGTTAAGTCAAGTCAAATAGTCAAGTCATCATTTTTATTGCTAGCTATTTTGTATATGTTTGATATATGTACTTATTTCCTATGCTTTGAGTTTGAACTGCAGTATTCTAAATTGTCAAATCCATGTCAGGTCAATTCGTGTATCAAATGAATTAATTCTGCATATTGCTCATTACTAGCAATTTGTACATGTTTGATATTTGTACTTATTTCCAACTACATGAATTTAAACAATAGTATTCTAAATTGTCAAGTCAAGTCAGGCCATCAAGGGAAAGAGTCAAGTCAAGTCAAGTCAAGTCAAAGAGTTAAGTCAAAAGTCAAGTCATGTCATGTCATGTCATGTCATGTCATGTCAAGTCAAGTCAAAGAGTCAAGTCAAGTCAAGTCATGTCATGTCAAGTCAAAGAATCAAGTCAAGTCAAAAGTCAAGTCAAGTCAAAGAGTCAAGTCAGGTCAAGTCAAGTCAAGTCAAAAGTCAAGTCAAGTCAAAAGTCAAGTCAAGTCAAGTCAAAAGTCAAGTCATGTCATGTCATGTCATGTCATGTCAAGTCATCTCAAAGAGTCAAGTCAAGTCAAAGAATCAAGTCAAGTCAAATCAAGTCAAAAGTCAAGTCAAGTCAAAAGTCGTCATGCCAAGTCAAGTCAAGTCAAGTCATGTCATGTCATGTCATGTCATGTCATGTCAAGTCAAAGAGTCAAGTCAAGTCAAAAGTCGTCATGTCAAGTCAAGTCAAGTCAAGTCGAGTCAAGTCATGTCAAGTCAGGTCAAGTCAAGTCAAGTCAAGTCAAGTCAAGTCAAGTCAAGTCAAAAGTCAAGTTAAGTTAAGTCAAGTCAAATAGTCAAGTCATCATTTTTATTGCTAGCTATTTTGTATATGTTTGATATGTGTACTTATTTCCAATGCCTTGAGTTTGAACTGCAGTATTCTAAATTGTCAAATCCATGTCAGGTCAATTCGTGTCAAGTCATGTCAAGTCATGTCAAGTCAAGTCAAAGAGTCAAGTCAAGTCAGGTCAAGTCACATCACATCACGTCAGGTCAAGTCAAGTCCAGTCAAGTCAAGTCAAGTCAAAAGTCAAGTCAAGTCAAGTCAAAAGTCAAGTCAAGTCAGGTCAAATCAAGTCGAGTCAAGTCAAAAGACAAGCCAAGTCAAGTCAAGACAAGTCAAGTCAAGTCATGTCAAGTCAAAAAACAAGTCAAGTCAAGTCAAAAGTTAAGTCATGTCAAGTCAAGTCAAGACAAGTCAAGTCAAGTCAAGTCAAAAGTCAAGTCAGGTCAAGTCATGTCATGTCAAGTCAAGTCAAGTCAAGTCAAGTCAAGACAGGACAGGTCAGGTCAAGTCAAGACAAGTCAAGTCAAGTCAAGACAAGTCAAAGAGTCAAGTTAGGTCAAGTCACGTCACGTCAAGTCAAGTCATGTAATCTTATGTAATTTCATGTCAAATCAATTCATGTGTCAAATGTTTTATTTTGCTAGCTATTTTGTATATGTTTGATATGTGTACTTATTTCCTATGCCATGAGTTTGAACTGCAGTATTCTAAATTGTCAAATCCATGTCAGGTCAATTCGTGTATCAAATGAGTTAATTCAGCATATTGATCATTACTAGCAATTTGTACATGTTTGATATTTGTACTTATTTCCAACTACATGAATTTAAACAATAGTATTCTAAATTGTCAAGTCAAGTCAAGTCATGTCAAGTCATGTCATGTCAAGTCAAAGAGTCAAGTCAAGTCAGGTCAAGTCACATCACATCACGTCAGGTCAAGTCAAGTCAAGTCAAGTCAAGTCAAGTCAAGTCAAGTCAAAAGTCAAGTCAAGTCAAGTCAAAAGTCAAGTCAAGTCAGGTCAAATCAAGTCGAGTCAAGTCAAAAGACAAGCCAAGTCAAGTCAAGACAAGTCAAGTCAAGTCATGTCAAGTCAAAAAACAAGTCAAGTCAAGTCAAGTCAAAAATCAATTCAAGTCAAGTCAAAAGTTAAGTCATGTCAAGTCAAGTCAAGACAAGTCAAGTCAAGTCAAGTCAAAAGTCAAGTCAGGTCAAGTCATGTCATGTCAAGTCAAGTCAAAAGTCAAGTCAAGACAGGACAGGTCAGGTCAAGTCAAGACAAGTCAAGTCAAGTCAAGACAAGTCAAAGAGTCAAGTTAGGTCAAGTCACGTCACGTCAAGTCAAGTCATGTAATCTTATGTAATTTCATGTCAAATCAATTCATGTGTCAAATGTTTTATTTTGCTAGCTATTTTGTATATGTTTGATATGTGTACTTATTTCCTATGCCATGAGTTTGAACTGCAGTATTCTAAATTGTCAAATCCATGTCAGGTCAATTCGTGTATCAAATGAATTAATTCAGCATATTGCTCATTACTAGCAATTTGTACATGTTTGATATTTAATTGTACTTATTTCCAACTACATGAGTTTAAACAATAGTATTCTAAATTGTCAAGTCAAGACAGGTCATCAAGGGAAAGAGTCAAGTCAAGTCAAGTCAAGTCAAAGAGTTAAGTCAAAAGTCAAGTCAAGTCATGTCATGTCATGTCATGTCAAGTCAAGTCAAAGAGTCAAGTCAAGTCAAAGAATCAAGTCAAGTCAAGTCATGTCATGTCAAGTCAAAGAATCAAGTCAAGTCAAAAGTCAAGTCAAGTCAAAAGTCAAGTCAAAGAGTCAAGTCAGGTCAAGTCAAGTCAAGTCAAAAGTCAAGTCAAGTCAAAAGTCAAGTCATGTCATGTCATGTCATGTCAAGTCAACTCAAAGAGGCAAGTCAAGTCAAAGAATCAAGTCAAGTCAAATCAAGTCAAAAGTCAAGTCAAGTCAAAAGTCGTCATGCCAAGTCAAGTCAAGTCAAAAGTCAAGTCAAGTCAAGTCATGTCATGTCATGTCATGTCATGTCATGTCAAGTCAAAGAGTCAAGTCAAGTCAAAAGTCGTCATGTCAAGTCAAGTCAAGTCAAGTCAAAAGTCAAGTCGAGTCAAGTCATGTCATGTCAAGTCAGGTCAAGTCAAGTCAAGTCAAGTCAAGTCAAGTCAAGTCAAAAGTCAAGTTAAGTTAAGTCAAGTCAAATAGTCAAATCATCATTTTTATTGCTAGCTATTTTGTATATGTTTGATATGTGTACTTATTTCCTATGCCATGAGTTTGAACTGCAGTATTCTAAATTGTCAAATCCATGTCAGGTCAATTCGTGTATCAAATGAGTTAATTCAGCATATTGATTATTACTAGCAATTTGTACATGTTTGATATTTGTACTTATTTCCAACTACATGAATTTAAACAATAGTATTCTAAATTGTCAAGTCAAGTCAAGTCATGTCAAGTCATGTCATGTCAAGTCAAAGAGTCAAGTCAAGTCAGGTCAAGTCACATCACGTCAGGTCAAGTCAAGTCAAGTCAAGTCAAGTCAAGTCAGGTCAAGTCAAGTCAGGTCAGGTCAGATCAGGTAATTGCTAGTTATTTTGTACATATGGTATTTTTCTTAAATGTCCATCTACATTGAACAGTTTGGAGTATTCTCAATTGCAGTGAATTTATATTGGTATATATAGAACAATTTGATAGTTTTTAAATATTTCTGATAGTTTACGCTGCTTGTGTTGCCGCACTCTTATAATAATTGTTGTCATTAGTTTTTCAAAGCATCATAATTGCTGTTTTTCCACTTGTGCTCTTATTCCACAGAATGATTCATTTGTAAATTTAAGTTCTGGTCAGAATGTTACATTCATTATAAATTCCACTACCAAAATTTATTGAAAGTACCTTCGGAAGAACAGAGCGATTATATAAGTAATGTGTAATTAAATCTATTTTGTATATATTTGCGTTGTTGTGATAAACCTACGACACAACTGTACTGTTTATTTGATGCACTGTAAAATTTTAATTCAGAGTGACTTATAAGCCAGAAAGGGCTGAGTGAAAAATGCTTCTTTTTAATATGTATTCCTATTGTAAAACATCGCCAGTCAGATCACTATAAACTAATACTACAATGTTCTAGAGTGGCGACTGTCACTCCACTTATAGAGGGCGGCTGTCATTCCATTTTGTAAATAAAGTGGAGGGTGTCATTTTAACTTCCCAAATGCAGTAAAAGGGTGTCATTACAGCGAGTTCATAGAGTAAATGTTGTCATTCGTTTTCTCTCATTCCATCTGTCATTCATTTTAGGGTCACCCCAACATAAATACGACACAGGGTTTACGTTTACTTAGTATTTATATATAAAAATAAAGTTGAAATTGGTGTCTCAAGTTAGCACGTTTTTAAAACTGATGACGCACGTTCTTGTTTTGTATTCGGGGTTTTTGTATGCTTATCATTCATTATTATAATAACATCGACGATTTCTGTTGATTACGTTCAATAATTGAAATTATTATTATCACATTTATTCGTGTGCAAGGTAGTCATTGGTTTCGACAGTCACACATATTACAACGGATCATCAAACCGTTGTCGGCGGAGATACACCAGAAAAGCACGTCAAAGTCACTGGTCACCATACTGACATATGATCATCACTCGCGTGGATCATGTGACGATATACATTCAAAGGGGATACATGTTTCCGTGACATAGTTTTAAAAATTTGTAAACATTTATTTCCCCCTT
Organism: Glandiceps talaboti; assembly: GCF_964340395.1. NCBI lineage: Eukaryota > Metazoa > Hemichordata > Enteropneusta > Spengelidae > Glandiceps > Glandiceps talaboti. The sequence goes on along the minus strand of NC_135558.1, from coordinate 3,988,518 downwards.
GGGCCTTTCCCAGTAGCCATGTTGATATAATGATCACTGGAAAAACATTGTACATGTCTGAATTAGTCTCTGTGTGTGTGTAATTTTCTCTGTAAGCAATCAGTATTTTGACTAGTAGTATTAGTAGTAGTATTACGATTAAAATGTTCCATGACAGATAGACAGACGTATACGCACGCACATATACATACATACATACATACATACATACATACATACATACATACATACATACATACATACACACACACACACACACACACACACATACATACATACATACATACATACATACATACATACACACACACAGCCTTCTCACACATACTACTACGTGATAGATATGTATAAATTACATTCATGCGCCTTTTACATAAGGAAAATAGACATATACGTATATTGCAAATAGCAATTATCAGTACACATTGGTATTCAGTGCTACGGAGCGAGGCGGCGACTTCGTTTTAGATGAAACGTAGCAAAAAAAGGCACGAACGACTGTCGACAGTCTAGAGTAGGAGAAGTACATTCAACCATATACTAGTAATTATTATAATATCATATACTTGAGTCAAAAAGCGGTAGCGAGTGAGTGAGTCATTGGGAAAACCCGCTTATACGCATGCGCAATTATGATATCTAGTGGAGACTATCTATTGGTGAATGGTGGGAAATTCCGTGTACATTTCCGGGCGAGATACTTTGCTCTGAACTGACTATGACGTAAATCTGGGATATTCCAATTCTATTTTTTATTACAACTGTTTTATTGCAAACAAACAAAAGAAGCATAGGTATAAAAATCATCTCTCGTTACCGTACTGACCTAGTCCATTCTGACGTTTCTTGACGGCAGTTCCATCTAGTCTGTTGTACCCCCTGGTTATACAATTGTACCATGATTAGTGGTTACCTGCAGAGTATATTTGGCGATGTCGAACCTGAATCTAAATATCTATGCAGACACTGTGACCAAATTCTAAAAGACCCTAAACAGACATTCTGTGGGCATCGTTACTGTGCATATTGTTTGGAGGACATAATATCCAGGTAAGTTACATAAAACAATTTGAAGTTTCCTTCCAGCAGTCTATGGCCCCGGTCTATGGCATTTATTTTTAGACATGAAGAAGTGTGTGAGATTAGGGTTTTTGTCCATCCTTTCTCTTTAGAGTATATATTTTCTTCTTTTCCGAAGTTTTATTTGTATCAGTGATAGACAGGCGTACTATTTCAAGAGTTTATTTAATTTGTATGTAAATGTAGATTAGAAATAATTACACGATACCGGACCGTCTATACGTATACGTTATACGACGAGTTAGGCAGTTGACATTCACTTAGGCTTAATATTCAGGGACTGGCCGATTTTTGAATACTAGTAATTCTGCAATTGTGTTTGGGCAAACAAAAAGAAAATAGTAAACATATGCCACAGATCCAATGCGTAGACTGACTAGTACACATTTGTAGTTACATAGTTGGTCAAACACTATGCTTGATAACTTATGTGAGGATGAAAATAATTTCGGGCCATATTATTATATTTCTGGAGCTGAGAGGATTCTAAACCGTCCAATGTGCTTAAAATAGTGAATTGAGAAGAACAGAACATTTAGTTGTACAGTTAAGTTAGCGGGATACCTTTTCCCCGTAGAATCTGATGACTTGTCTACTTTGTTGCAAAATGCTGTCTTCAATATCAATTTTGTACATGCATGTTATGTATCGTTAGAATGCCGAATGGTTACGAAAATGTTTTGATACAATATTCAAAGTTTTCATGTGTTGCTGGCTTCGAACACTAATATATACCAAACCATTTCTGCTATAGGGACAGTGATATACGTTGTAAAGCGTGTGAAGATGAAGGTTATGAAGATTCTATGTTACGAAGTGATCAGGTATGAGAAAATACAATAATACAATACACCTACTTTCATTTCTATCAAAAGGTATACCTGAAAACACCATACACTATAAATAGAACGGGGAATTTTGTAGGTTTTTTTTTTTTTTTTTTTTTTTTTTGGGGGGGGGGGGGGGGACTGTTGATCACACACGTGTTTTTGCGTGTATGTGAATGGAATTCCCCTGTAATAGGAAAGTGAAAGAAAATGATCACGTTTCGGCAAGCCTGCCATTTGTTATCATGAATATTCTATACTATGTGTTGCAAACCAGAATATTGAAAAGAGTGGAACAGTATCTAATTTTACCTTTACTTATTTATTTGTTTTCTTTTGATATTCTTAGCCTTTACTTGAACCCTGTCCCGTATAACACCTTGTCTATATGCTTGCCTTATAAAGGCATAGAACTCTGTGTAATTTAGTAACCCAGTTGTGATACTAACCATAACGAAGTGACCTATGTTCTGGACGATTCGTTCTTGGTCACCTATTCTCAACACTAAAGTCGAAAAGAGAGATGCATATAGCCTATTTAAGCTAGACTAATATCATTTACTAATTTGTATATGAACTTGAAACAAATTGCCCTGGCCCGAGGCTGGAGAGTTCACGAATGTTACAGACCAAGTTATCCTATAAATATATATCACCGTGTTTAACTTTGTTTAGCATACTAGTATTGCATATGTGACAGTTATTTGTTTGTTTGTTTGTTGTTGTTTTTGATGTTGTTGGTGTTGTTTCAACTAATGTAACCAAGGAAGCAGCTAAAATGTGTCTTTTTTTTGATATTTACATTTTAGTTAACAAAATACTTACCATGATATTCAAGGTACATCTGATTCAGATTACGTTTTCTATTTTTATCTTGCAGATCTACAGAGATAGAGCTATTCTTAGAGAGTTGAACAACTGCAGCGTTCAATGCCCTAACGATGACTGTGATTGGAAGGGACTATACAAAGAATATGACGAGGTAGGTCCGGGAAATAAGCACGTCACGTCAAGGACACGGTCAATGTGTATTTTCAGTTCCGGGTGACTGATCTCAATGTGATAAGGAGGCATTACCAAGAATTGGTTTAATTTAAGAATGTACACTAACTTCATGAGTTATATTGTACGTAATTTGGCAAATCCGCTCTTGTATCATTGTATATACTGATCTTCCGCTGACTAGTTATAATGACTGTACTTCCATGGCTCACAAGTCTGGAATGAGTTCAAATGAGTCTCTGACGACTATATGAAAATGGTTTGATATTGAGATCAATGCAAAAAAAAAAACGTTTATGTGAGTCTTGAACATGCTTACTTAAGACTTAAATTCTTCAAGGTAAAATGATTCAAGTGTGACTCTTTCAACCTCCAATTTGCATGATTTGTTACGGTTCCGTGTCAGGCCCCCCGCATCACACCTAACCCTGATACCATCATCTGATTACCACACTGGTCTGACGTGTGGGTACGGAAACCAATCACTTATAATGAAGTGATGCCTATTTTTTTTCTTTTGAAGCTGTCCCCCCTCCTACATATATATTGTTACATTGTTCCTACCCCTTCCTCCAAGTGAGTCACTTAAAGTAGTGTTTGTACTACGGTGAGTCCCGTAAATTGAAACATGACCTCAGTATCTCATGGTCCGCATGAGACAGTGTTTATTAATCAACTTAGGGTACCCGTATACACCCTTACACTGTACAATGATACCTGTACACAAGGTAATTTAGAATATTTCAAGAAAGTACAAATCAAAGTAATGAAAATCAAACATAGACACCCTCTTATACATAACATCGTCGCAAACCACGACCTCTTTTACGGCACCGTCCACTACGTGCCCTACCAGAGGTCTCGTTATTTTGAAGTTCGCGGAAGAAATAACAGCTCTGGTTTGTGAGAATGATACATATGCGGAAGAGGTATCAAGGTTATTGGTTCATATAAACGTGGGTAGTGTATAGTGTAGGCATTTATAAACGTATTGGACGAATGGGGATGTTACATGATTTAATGTCGTCCTCCGTTCATGAAAAAAATAACCAACTGTTTCCAAGCCCCAATACTGCATCGCCCACAACTATCCTGATATATCCCAGAAAACTAATTTCATGATCTTGTATTTTCTTCCACATGATAGGAGCATGCTGGGAGCTGTCCGTCAGCTGTTATAACCTGTATTAAGTCTGGGTGTGGACAACGAATAAAACGAGATAACCTGGCTGAACATTTGGAGAATGACTGCTCCATGAGAGTGGAGAAATGCCAGTATTGTGAGGACGAATTGCTACATCAAGAATTAAAGGTAAATACATGGGAAAATAGTATTATGCCCCCCCCCCCCCTAGTACGTAGTAACCACTATGGACTTGCATCACATTCGACCATGCTAGGAAAAGAGATAGTTTTCATAATCTGTGAGTAGACTTGAAACGCACAAGCATAAACAAAATAGGGCCAACTGAAACACAAACTATTAATATTAGAGTGCATGCTCCCTAGGGAGTGGGGAAAGTAAAACCGTTGTACCGCCATAGATCCGTGCCAGGGGTACTAATTTTGAAGCGTTTTGAGCACAGGTTGGGAAAGTAGTATACAAAAACAATATTGTTATTATCATTGTTGATTATTACATACTATTGATGGATGCAAAACGTGATAACATGATAAAGAAGTGGAAATGAAATATAATGAAAAATATAGAAAGAAGAACATCAAACCAGGAACGAAAACTACCCTGAATTAAACAAGAAGTTAAACTACGTATACGATTTGAGGAAGTGTGACTTTTTCATAGGAAATGTGTAATTTTAAAAAATGTGCTATTTAGTTTTCGAAGGGTAAATTCTTGATTGAATCGCCGCGGTATTTACACCTTTATCAATGATGGCACAGACAAGTTGATACTTGTCTGTGATGATGGCAAGTTTATTCTCATCTCTTTTCAAGACAGCGCCCTCAAGTATCTCTTTATACACAGGGTTGAAATGTAATAGTTTGTTTATTTAAAATGTTGATTACTTTCAATTAAGGTTGAATAACAAATTTCAATTGTTATACATTACAGGTACATTACGAAGAATGCCCTCAGTATCCTATCTCGTGTCAATTCTGTCAGAAAGCAGAGATTCCAAGAAAAATGGTACGTAGAGTGATGTAATGTGTGACAACTTTTCAAAGCGATCTTTTCATCTTGCCCTTTCGGATCAAATAAAGTACTGTCGTAGTGAAACATTTTTGTAAAAATATTCTTTCTACCTGATGAATCAAGTTATATTATACTTGGAGACTCGCATCGATCTGTCGTATTATCATGTTAAACATTTTCATTTATGATGCACATTATATAACGTAAGGTAGGAAGCGCATCGAATACAATTTCCCTCGAAATCAAAGTTCATAAAAATATTCCAATTGTTTCACATGGTTCTTTAGAAATAATGAAATAAATGTTGGGCTTCACCGTCTGATTTTCAATTATTTCCCATGGAGTTATAGCAGTGCTGTATTAGGCAGCCATACGAATTCTAAAATGTTGAACTTTAACTGAGAATGAGTTTGGGATTTCTCGAACAAAGTAGACATACAGCAAAAAGTGTAAGATTTTTATTTCCAAGGCACATACAACCCATAACATTTCCATGTGTGATTGATTCACAAACTCTAAACTTTCATTTTTTACTTATGTTTTATAGTTGAGAGAACATCTTGATACGGAGACTGGTGACTGTCCTAAAAAAGTAGTTCCCTGTAATTTTAAAGGGGTTGGCTGTGAGGAATTGGTAAGAAACTTGTCCTAACTTACTTCTTTATTCCTGACGTTACCATTTGCATAATTCCGGTCCACTAGCCTCAGTCTGGTCTCGTTACCCAGATGTCTCGTCGTTGGGGGCTACACCCGCCTAACGAGTCTCTGCTGGGGGAGGAGAGTCAGGGTAACCGATCGACTAGCCGTAATCCAAGAAATCGTTATGTTGATTACAAGAATTACAACTGCTTAATACATTGTCCAATAGGGAACTTGCAATCCAGACTGAGCATGCTCAGACGCAAAGGATTATGGGATTATCTGTGGTTATCGTAATACCTAATCTGGAGCTACCGATCAAATAAACCTCCCACAATGGTCAGGGTGACTATGAATTGATTATTTGTGGTTAAAAACAATGTAACATTATTGTTTACAATACTATTTGAGTATTTATTATCTCATTTCCCATGATGCAACATTCAACATGGCGGGTTTGCAAGTTCCCTATTTGGCAGTGCCTTCACTGATGTTTAGGTTACCTGTACGTTAATGTATTGACAAAGTGTTGCCGTTTTCTTAGTGATGTGATGTCTAATATTTTCATTTTATTTGTAGGTAGTGCAAGATGATTTAAAAGACCACAGCAAGAAACATCTTGGTGAACATCTGGTGATGTTGATGAACACAATGATACCTTTCCTATCTATGGTACAGAAAATGAACGATGATAATGGCATCGATGACGTCAGAGTACAGCTTGGTGACCATGATAAGAAGATTGCAACCATGACACAAAACGCCAAAACGTTTGAAAGACAGCTGAAAGAGTGTCAGGAAGAGATGAAGAAAAAGTTGGTTGTGGAGAATGGACTGACGCTGAATGGTTTGAAAGCCATGTATGAGAAATTGAAGTCAGGAGTGGAAGACTCGCGAGATAAACAAACCCTACTGCAAACGAAACAAACTACCTATGAAGGCCTTGTTGCTGTCCTTAATAAGCAAATAGATGAGGATGGAGCAAAGATCGACAATTTGGAACGAAAGGAAAGGATGATGACAGAGACAATTGAAGCACTGCAGCGTAAAGTTAAATCGCAGGATAGAACAATAGCAATGAAAGACGTAGCGCTTGCTGAACAAGATTTAAGAATCCAATCTTTAGAAATGGCGTCATATGATGGAGTGCTCCTTTGGAAAATTAGCGACTTTGCTAAGAAGCGCCGTGACGCCGTTTCAGGCAAAACAGTTTCAATGTATTCACCATGTTTTTATACCAGTCGCCATGGTTACAAAATGTGTGCCCGTATCTATTTGGACGGGGATGGCATGGGTAAAGGAAACCACATATCTCTGTTTTTTGTAGTCATGAGGGGTCCAAATGACGCCCTCTTGAGATGGCCCTTTCGTCAAAAAGTAACCTTGATGTGGTTGGACCAAAATAACAGAGAACATGTGATCGATGCTTTCCGACCAGACCCAACGTCAAGTTCATTTCGACGTCCTCACCATGACATGAATATTGCCAGTGGATGTCCCCTGTTCATGCCATTGTCAAAATTGGACAGCCCTCGTCATTCTTACGTCAAAGATGACGTAGCGTTCATCAAAATTATTGTCGACACAAGTGATCTAATTTAACAGGAAACTTTCATCGATTCTAGAAGTCTCATACCGAGGACAAGTTTTGATATTCATCGATAAAGAATTATTTATTAAATTTTGACAAGTTGACGTATAATTTGAAACCAAATCAAGTATGTAGAACACCATTCCTTGTTTGCTTATATCAAATCATTGCGACAACTTTGTCATCACTAAGTTCAAAACACCAAATTGACATTGATGTCATTATAACACAGAATACATACACGACTTGCCTGGGTGTGGGATTTTTAAAATCAATGAAAGTAACCTGTTAAGTTAAGTAGAGTTTGCGTGAAGTATGCCAAGATAACAAACGTTAAAGGCCAGGGATTCAATCCCAGGTTCTCGCATTAATGTCTTCTTATCAGTGAATCCATAGGAGTACATATGATTATTCTTTTGTTCTGGACAATCTTTTTCTATAACTTTGCAAGACGACTGTTTTTCTCACCTAAATTTCAAGAGATTTTGCCTGTTTTTTGTGTGTGTTTTTTTGTAGACTAAAACATACGTTTCCTCGTGGGAAATAAGTAAGCATTACATGCCAAAGAAAATTATTTATGGACTGTGGTTGTTTTAGTATATACATAGCCAGTTTTGTAAGTTCTGTGAGTTGAACGGGTCGGTGCAATATAAGCTGTGCAGACTTTGTGTACTTATTTAGTTTACGACTACTATCTGGTAATTACAGTACTAGTACTACTGTCACGTTTTCTTTCAATATGCTGATATTGTGATATCAATGCAGCCTAGCTATAGTCAACCGATCATTACACGGTTTCCGTCTGTACAAGACTTATATGTGATTGTTTCCTGCATTCAAGTTATTTATACATATAAATGGTCAGAATTTTTTAATCCATTAAAGTTATGGCTAGACAAAGAAAATCGTTGTTCCGATTACTCAACCTCGCTTTGTTTTTCGTTGCTGACCCTAAACTTTTTATACGTTTTTAGAAAAAAAACCTCAAAAAATGGCGTGAAAATCAAATACCGTCAAAAAGAGGGTTGATGAAATAAAAAGTTAAATACTGACCTAGTTTCAGAGGCATGTAAGCTTAATCAGAACAAAATTCATTTTACTTTGCCTGATCAGAATGTGTACTCCAGAACAAAACTACCCTCGTATACACGGATGACATCTTTACATGAATGTTTACGATTCTGCAAACACATATCTAGGCCACAGGTAAGAACTGTGGCCATTAATTTATCATTCTTAAATATTGTATTTGTTTTACCTTTTTACTCGTGGTTTTAATATCTTCTAAAGATATATGGATAGGTAAACTATACCCTCTGTTGTAAAGTATTTTCATATTATGTTATTTTATATTTAAAGTTGGTTTTACGAAATTCATAATAAAAGCGTGTTAGAGTCAGTTTAGTATTCGATGTTTACGACAATTAAAGGACTTACAAATTGAAAGTAATTACAATGAATCACAATGACAACGTTTACATGGACATACACTCCATGACTCGTAGCCGTCTGTCACTGTCTTTCTATGATTCTCTCTGTATGTAACTCTCTCTCTCTCTCTCTCTCTCTCTCTCTCTCTCTCTCTCTCTCTCTCTCTCTCTCTCTCTCTCTCTCTCTCTCTCTCCTCTCTCTCTCGCTCTCTCTCACTGTCTCCCTCTCCCCCCACTCCCTCTCTCCCTCTCTCGCTCTCTCCCTCCCTCCCTCCCCTCTCTCTCCCTGTCTCGCTCTCTCTCCCACTGTCTCTCCCCTCACTCCCTCTCCCTCTCTCCCTCTCTCTCTCTCTCTCTCTCTCTCTCCCTCTCTCTCTCTCTCTCTCTCTCTCTCTCTCCCCTCTCTCTCCCTGTCTCGCTCTCTCTCCCACTGTCTCTCCCCTCACTCCCTCTCCCTCTCTCTCTCTCTCTCTCTCTCTCTCTCTCTCTCTCTCTCTCTCTCTCTCTCTCTCTCTCTCTCTCTCTCTCTCTCTCTCTCTCTCTCTCTCTCTCTCTCTCTCTCTCTCTCTCTCTCTCTCTCTCTCTCTCTCTCTCTCTCTCTCTCTCCCTTCACACCTTCATTATATTTGTAGAAACCTACAAACATATTTTCTTGTTGAGTTGAGTACGTCATATTATATTTAATTCATGTGACCATAACAAAGACTGGGACATATTTATCCTTTTTAGGCCACTCTTCCTTAATTTCCATTTGTTTTTTAATTTTTATTCTCATCTCCATGATTTACTATACCAACTTTCTCTTATTTCTTCAGTTACAGACTATGCTCCAAGATATAGGAGGACGGTTCAGAGAATAAAGAGAAATTCGCGTCTCCTTTACACATACATATATTAAAGCTTAGCAACAACACTATGTATGTATGTAAGCATGTATGTATATGTGTATGTATGTGTATATGTATGTATGTATGTATGTATGTACACACGTTTATGTCTGTCTGTTTGTTTGTTGAAGTTGTCAATACGCACTAGTAGTCGATAGTGGTGAAATAGTGAAACAACCTTCAATTTCCAATTGCAACATCACAAATATGAAAGAATAACACAGGAAGGCAAAACGGTAACATTCTTATAATGTGTATATAGCGAATTGGCAAAGAGACAGAATAAAAGACGTCAATCAACAGAATGTTTACTATTTTGTAATGTAACAGATGAAATAGAAAGACCCTTGCGTAATGACAATCAAGGAGAAGCAGAAGAACTAGTCTTTCATGTGACGTATGCGGGCTTTTAAAATCATGTAACGACTTCACCTCCAAAGTTAGAGTGGCAGAACTATTCACGTATCAAAACATCGCCATGATGTGCTGTCACTTATTATTATACGAACTAAATACTGAAATACCAGGCACAGGTTGGACAGGAAATTGAACTGTTAAACTTTTACTTGAGACGATTGAAATCGATTATCTGAATGACGTATATACATATAAAAAGATAACAGAAGCAGGTGGGCGTGTTTACATAACCTGATTGACATGTTCATTTCATATATATTTTCTTCTAGAATTTTTGTCTTGGTTCTAGACACACGGTGATCCAAAACAAATACGAAAGGTAAAGTTTTAAATGATTTTCTGTCAGTCACGAAAAACGAGTTTTTCTAAAGTATAGGATGGGAAGGGACCACAATCACTGGAGAAATAAGAAAGAACACACACAGCGATGTCACATGTTTAACTTGAACTGGTCTAAATTCCATCTAAACAAAAAAATTGCTTTACACGATAAAATATGCTTAAATCTATTACCTTAAAGTACACTTAACAGATACTGATGACTGGTCGTGGCAAAGAAAACTACTCACAGTGTTCGATGTAAAGTCATTTTTGTCTCGTATCGAAGTGTAGACTTGGTTGGGACTCACTTTGTGTATACCACAACACACACAGCACGTAGACGACGTTGATGATTGTTCACTTTAAAAAAAAAGATGTCAACTTTAATAAAATTACGTCACGGTATAGAAAGTATTTATACTTCGTGAATAGGGCGTGATTTGTTCGTCCTCGAACCACTACAAAGACTTTTAAAGACAGGGCGTGACATGGACATGTTTACAAATTAATCCCATTTTACACCTCTATCAATACTCGTCACTTGTCCCCTCTCTCTAATTGTTCTGTAGTTTGACTATTTACAAAGTGTCATGAATATTTCCCTAATGAATCTTAGACTGAATAAGACGTGTAGAATTAGAAGTGTTTGCTACAATTTAGTCACTAATATCAAAATTCTTTTGGAATTGATTTAGTTGTTGTAATTGAATGGCCAAGGCTAACTCTATTTGTAATATAAAATAATTCAATTATTTACAGTTCCTTCTCCCACAAAAGTCGCAGGTGTCGACAGAGTTACTTGTATAGTAATATAACTTTGATGGCGTTCTTTTCTATTCATCGACATCAACCGGAACGAATAACCCCCATCAATGGCGAATTAGTGTAAAAATACAAAATGTGCATATCCTACCGTCTGCCGTAGGCATTTGGTAATATTCTAGACATCATCTGGAAAATTAATGTTTGTGCCTAGGCACTCTTTTTTCTGCACAAGACAACACATTGTAAATTGTCTAACTTATAGATGTCTATCTTGGCAGGAGAAAAACGCCTTAAAAAGTTAGAATTGCAAATAGTGTAACTTAGCATTTGTTAAGACATACTTTAATATAGCATAACATTTTGAGCTTGTAGCATGTCACATTACAGTCTCAAAATGTTATGTTACATTACAGTCTCAAAATGTTATGCTGCATTACAGTCTCAAAATGCTATGCTGCATTACAGTCTCAAAATGTTATGTTACATTACAGTCTCAAAATGTTGTTACATTACAGTCTCAAAATGTTGTTACATTACAGTCTCAAAATGTTATGTTACATTACAGTCTCAAAATGTTATGTCGCATTACAGTCTCAAAATGCTATGCTGCATTACAGTCTCAAAATGTTATGTTACATTACAGTCTCAAAATGTTGTTACATTACAGTCTCAAAATGTTATGTTACATTACAGTCTCAAAATGTTATGTCGCATTACAGTCTCAAATGTTATGTTACTTTACAGTCTCAAAATGTTATGTTACATTACAGTCTCAAAATGTTATGTCGCATTACAGTCTCAAATGTTATGTTACTTTACAGTCTCAAAATGTTATGTCGCATTACAGTCTCAAAATGTTATGTCGCATTACAGTCTCAAATGTTATGTTACTTTACAGTCTCAAAATGTTATGTTACATTACAGTCTCAAAGTGTTATGTTACATTACAGTCTCAAAGTGTTGTTACATTACAGTCTCAAAATGTTATGTTACATTACAGTCTCAAAATGTTATGTCGCATTACAGTCTCAAATGTTATGTTACTTTACAGTCTCAAAATGTTGTTACATTACAGTCTCAAAATGTTATGTCGCATTACAGTCTCAAATGTTATGTTACTTTACAGTCTCAAAATGTTATGTTACATTACAGTCTCAAAATGTTATGTCGCATTACAGTCTCAAAATGTTATGTCGCATTACAGTCTCAAATGTTATGTTACTTTACAGTCTCAAAATGTTGTTACATTACAGTCTCAAAATGTTATGTCGCATTACAGTCTCAAAATGTTATGTTACTTTACAGTCTCAAAATGTTATGTTACTTTACAGTCTCAAAATGTTACGTCATATTACAGTCTCAAAATGCATGTTAGATTACCGTCCCAATATGTTATGTTACATTACAGTCTCCATATGTTATCTTACATTACAGCTTCAAAATGTTATGATGCTATTCTACAGTCTCAAAAATGTTATCGCGGGAAGGAATCTGAGTGCCCGGGGAAACCTGCGTTGTTCGGTATAGTCATGTTGGGCGATACTCTTCTTACTTATAGAGTGGCAAATCTAACCCAGACTAGAGCTCGAACTCCAACCACACAGTAGTAAAAGTCAAGTTAGCCATCGACAACCACTGATATTCATATCTAATCTAGATATCTCTTAAAAGCTAGACCCAGTGCGTGAACCTCGGATTGAATTACGGTTTTATAAAATGTCTTCATGGCAGCATAGGGCATTCCTTTACAACACGCTGTCAGAAGTCAGTCATTTCCCCTGATACATACTACACAATGTGTCTAGTGAGCCAGGCATGTAATTACCATGCATACAACGATTGCCACGGTTGATGTGTGAAAAAAAATGTTGTTAAATGCCACACACTACTCAGTGAAAATTGCTAGCTTTCATTTCCTTTGAAATATCAATTGCTGTGAAAAGTGTCATATCAACCTGAAACGAATAAATGCGTTCACAGCCTGAATAAAAACACTTTGATTTTTTAGAGTAAATACTGGATCTATCTCTGAATATGTGCACTTTACGATTAGCGTAGCAACCGAAATAACACTGACGAATCAATTCACTCAATGCTGTACAAAGAACGCCATCGAATTGAAGATCAATGGTCAAATATACATATGATGGTTTTACAGGATACACACTTATTAAGTATCCAGTAAATACTCAGTTGATTTAGGAATTCTTGCTCCGCAAAGCCGTTTTAGTTTTTTTGTAAAATTATAGATCGTTTGATATATACAGACCCATAGGATCGTAATCGTTCAATGAGCTCTGGAATTTGAGAGACTTTCTGAGTTGTTTATTTTCCCCATTACATGTAGGTATATAGAAATTAACAGGATCAATGGTCTCCAATTTAATCAATTGATTCTATGTACTGTCGTATTAGTTGGTTGATTTTTTACTTACATGACGTTTCACCTAAATGGTTGGAATCAAGTTGATATTTCTCGGTTCATCAAATAGGATTAAAGCTGGAACTAGAATGTTTTTGTTTTTTAAACTGGTGTAGTCTTAATATGCATAGCTGTACACCTGATATAATAAAATATATCCAATTGATTTTTCTGTCCGCACCGTAAATCAGCGCCCCCAACGTGATCGTGATTTCAACCTCCAATTAACATGCACAAGTCTAAATTTGTGCATGTTCAATTGTTTCTTTTGTCTTCAATGTTGTTGTTTTTGACGTCCGTCTATTTTCGCTGTTGTTGTTTGTTGCTATCGACTTTGGTACCTTTCAATCATCTTGTTTATGCTTGCTATGTCATGTCATGGATATAACAAGAATCTAATGCTAACTTCGCATGATTCGTCGGATTAACTATCATTTTACCGTCACCATGGCCACTGTAAGACTTGCACACGACATCGAAAACGGAATCCGATATCTGCTGACGTCTGTCAAAGATATACGTGTCTCTCACATTTACGAAATGTCAGCGTTTGTCGATTAATATTATCATGCCGCTACAGGTATAGATTTCGATTTTCAATAACTCTCACAATGAAACCTGAATTTCAAAGACAGACTTCTTTTGAATAGAAGACTCACTATTGTGTCTTGAGTTGCAGCTGTACCTGACAAAAAGTGTTATCACCCGATTGGCAATTGCCATTAGATATGCGATAATAAATGAGTCAAACAGGGTATATCATTGCTTATGCAGGTGAAGATTCTCCACACTCATAGCCATGAACAACACGACTGAGGACGGGTTGCTCACTTTCAGAGACGCAGAGTACGTATACAACACTGAGCTCATCATGGGAGTTATCGGAACACTTGGTAACACCATCGTTCTCGTTGTCATCTTGTCCACTCCTAAACTGCGAACTATCACAAACTACTTGATTCTCAACTTAGCAGTTGCAGATGGTTCCACGGCACTTTTGCTCATCATCAACCGATACCCGACAAAAGCGTTCATCCTGCCCGTACCCAGTGGTATAAGTGGCGAATTTTATTGCCGAATTTATTTCAGCGCTGTGTTTTTTTGGATAAGCATAAAGGCTGCAACGTTCAACCTGATTTTAGTAACCTTTGAGAGATATTTTGCCATTGTCTACCCTCTGGCATATAACATATATTATACTACCAGGAACGTAGCTATTATGGTGAGTATTTCTTGGACATTGGCGTTCGTGCTGGAAATAGTTTTCGTTGGTTTTCATCGTCACCATGACGGTAGCTGTCAGTTGTTTGTCTACCCTAACCCGTCAACTGGTGTCGGACTTGGTGTTTTCAACTTCTTCGTCAGTTTCTTCATACCAATAATGGCTATGATATGGGCATATGCTAGGATTATCGGCAGTTTACGTCAGAGTGCTCGAGACATCAAAGAACGCGATAACAGAGATGAACTGGGCAGAGCAGCAACACTCCTCCGTGCACGAAATAAAGTCATCCGTATGCTGTTCTTGGTTCTAGTCGCCTACGCTGTCTGTTGGACCCCTGACAGTATTCTGTTTCTCTTGTACAACATTGGGGCACCTGTAAGCTACACAGCTGACTATTTCAACTGCCTCGTCTTACTGGCATTTGCAAACTCGACTTTGAATCCATTTATATACGTTTTTAAATACAAACAATTTCGGAAAGGGTTCATACAGAGATTTTGTTGTTGCTTAACCAAACTGCAGAGTCAAGTTGACGACGAATCCGCACTTGGTACAGTGTGTTGAACAGAAAGAATAGGAATTCAACAAACACCAACCAGGGCAAGGGCACATCATTGTGAGTTCATGGTACCTGGCCTACGGACGTCTGATGTATGCACAGGTATACTGTTACGCGTAATCTGCTAATCCGAATGCGGATGCAAGTGTCAGCCCAGAGAATACTCGGTGTTACTAAGATACGCTTTGCCTAAAAGAATTTTACCGTACGATGTGCTTTCGTAACTCCGTCTACCTACACATTTAGAATCCTCCTCCTCTTCTCCTAAAAGACGATCCTCCTCTTCCTAAAAGACGATAAGTTTTAAGGAGCAATCAGTCTAAGGGAATCACTGCTCGCAACGCGTACTTTTTATGACATTACAAGATGGCTATATTCACCGGTGTGCTTATAGTTATATGTTGTACAATATACTATATGTAATATATATACTATATACTATACACTAAGCTTATATACACTATAACCAATTTAGGTCTATACTATAAACCATATAATATATACCATTCAAAGCTTCACTGTCATCAAAATATATAAATTCAGATTTTTCAAATTCACTTTTCAAAACAAATATCATTTCAAAATACTTCACTAAGGCTTAAAAAAAATAATTGTTTGGTTCCGGTTACCCCCTCCCCCCCACCTAGTTTTACACTGCCGACCCTAAACTTTTTTTGCGTATTAGTGAAAAAAATAATAAAATCGCAAAAATGGTGATGTTTCAGGAGAAATAGTGGATGCGGAAACTGACATCAACTTAAAAAGACACTAGAAAACCGTTCTTCCAATTCGTAATACCTGTACATCTGATAAGAAGAAATAAATAACAGAGACCATTTTGAAAACAATGAAAAACCTGAACTAGGCGCACCCACACAGAAAAAAATAAAATGAAATAAATCTACCTACCCACCTTTTCTAAAATTGAGAGTAATCGGAACCGCACAATTTTTTTATTAGACCTAATAGTTTTTGTTATTTATTCACACTTGTAAATATAAATTGTCGCTATTTTACACGTGATTATTAGATTCCACTCACGTGTTTGTGTGCCAGTTCTTTCACTAACATTCATGCAGGAGTGTAAAAGACTGTGTTTTATGAAATTATGTGTCAATACAATCATTACTGACCGATACAATTGTCAAGGAATTCCTTTGAGATTTAGCTAACCAATTTAGATCTAAAATGAATTTTATTTTACAAAATATTACAATTATGAGAGAAAACTAGATCGGTTTTTTTTTTCAGAATTTGTGTATATCTGCTTTGAAGAGGTTGTACGTGTCTCGGCTAAGATCGTTTTGTTGTATTTTGAAACGACTGTAGATAGAGTGGGATGAGTGATTATCCTAAGGAAATCCTCATGAGACAATCTTGGCAATCTATTTTCAGTCGTTGTTAATAATTGGTATCCATTAAGGATAAGATATAAAGATAGAATTTACAAAAGACCCAGTCGTTTTATATTGACAGCGTTTCTCAAAGGTAGTATGAAGTAAATGTTATACATAATAGAATATATATTAAATTAATTGAATTCAGTGTTTGTAAACCTTGTTTTTTATGGAGTCTACTCTACCAAATTGTCTTTTATTTTTGATATCCATTCGAATTTGTTAAAATTGAACATGTCCAAATTATTCAAGTTCAATATCTAATAAAGTGCGTGAACCCGATTTGTGATGTAGAATGTCATTGATATTTGACGGATTATATTATAATATTGGATTATCACAATTTACGAGTTTATGCTGCAAACTTTTCCAGTTGTCTTTCTCTTTGCAGAGTGCACACATATAGAAAGATGCATGCGTTTTTCTATAGTTGTTTCCTATCCGTGCGGATGGTCTTAAACTTGGACAATTAAGCAAACACTAATGGACTATTTCTTTTGTTGCGTATTTGCTGTATGGGGTCCTTAAATTGCGATTGCTCTGAAATCAATGCCTTTGAGAAACACTTTCTGTAACATTTGACGAATGTGTACAAGACATGAGTAATAATTAGAGATATGTCACACAAAGCGATGAAAGCTTGCTAGCCTTGTAATGACACATTGCAAAATAATTGCAGTTGATGTCCTATTTCTTTCCAATATGTAGTGACACTGTGTAAAAACAAGATGGGGCCTTTTTAGTGGGCATTACAACACTAACTGGCCAAATAATATTTCCTTTTCTCTTTCAGTGTAAACTTCCAATATTGTCATACCCGTTACTACTAGCTCCTTTTCCTACCACCGATCATAAAAAAACATTCATACTTTCTTATTTGTTGAGATTTTAAGGATTTTTAAGCAAAACATGACAGGTTTAGCATTGACAAAACAAAATAGCATTAATGTCATCTTTCAGTTAATTTTAGAACGTAATGTTTTAGACGTTATCTTCTGTTTGAAAACACGTTTAACCTGATCGTTTGATGATAATGATGTGCCATGATTCGCTAGAATCAGTCACGTGATAGGAAAATAGAATGACTGTTTCCCTAGGGAAATAGTTCCATCAACTTTTACATGGTCACGTGACCACCGCGCGTTCACAGCAGGTCGAAATGGCAGCTTCTGACGATGTCGTCTGCCACCGCGAGTTCACAGCATGAGGTATATTATAAAACACGTATTGCCTGGCCTATATTCGGGCTATAGCACCCGTTCATTACCCCCTCGTGACTGTGAGTTACCAGAATCACATGCTATTTCCCTTGGCCTTTGGCCTCGGGAAATAGCATGTGATTCTGGTAACTCACAGTCCCTCTGGTGTAATAAACGGGTGCTATAGCCCTCATGGCCAGGCAATATGTGTTCAATATATGGTCTTAGAGTTATGATCGAATCCATCACTTTAATGCACAAAAATGACAACAATTCTTGAGACTTAATTTCATTGTCTTTCTGTTAATCATTTTAAACATAAAATACTAACTTGGGTTCTCTGACTTTCGTCCCAAATCTGTTTCAAGTTCACATCAGTGGGAATTGTACATAATAGCAAACAAACAAACAAACAAACAAACAAACAAACAAATAAATAAATAAATAAATAAACAAACAAACAAACATTGAAGGTCTGTTATCTGTCCTCGCCATGTCGGCTCAACTAAATGTGGTTTTGTTTACCCGTTCGTGATCGGTCCTTGTGAAATTGAAACCGATAATTGATCATGTAAAGGGCTACATCTCTGCGACTGTGTTTTATTCGAAACTACTCGCAGATATCTGACAGAGTTATTATTTTTAAATGCGTGACTGAAAGTCTGAAACGCCGATGAACTATAAATGTACAAAACTTCATCATTTTAGCTCAGCATGCTCACCAACGGATTTATTGAAATGTCGAATATAGTTTGCTAACTGGCATGTCCTTTTTCTGACCTAGATACCATCACACACGCATTCCACATTCTTCCACTTCAACACGTACAGACTTTGTAGACATTATGAAAACGATCTTTTGTCATTTATAAATAGACAATAAGATAACAATAACAATTTATCAACGTTTTTGTGTGAAGATGTAGTATAATTTTGTACTAATAACTCCATCTCACATTTCATGTGTTTTTCTCAAATAGAGACGTATTATCAGCAACTGTCCGTTACTTCATCTTTGTGTTTCAAAATAGATGATTCAAAATACTTAACTACTGATGAGCTAGATGTGTACAAACTGATATCATTTACTAAATATACTAGCAGTGATAAAATCAAAACCGTTCATGTGTTTAGTTTATGTAGTTGAACTGCATGGACAGATGGCACCATGTGACGTCACTCATAACACGTATATTCTATAATCAATACGTCATGAACTAGAAAAAAGGTAATCAATGTTGTTCTGGGTCCAGAAGGAATTAAAGTAATCGACAAGCGAAGAGATAAGCACATGTTTTGTCTGTGTCATCGTCTCAACCTGAGACCACCCAGACCTTAGTATATTAGATGTATTCAACGTACATCGATAATAGCGAAGATTATAGAAATTATAAGAATATGAAAAAATGACGAGTGATGTATTTTAGCTTTTACTAGATGGATAGACTGGGAATCGTTTCACCAAATATGATTGACATCGGATTTGCTGATTGAATGTAGACAGTGATTTGTATGAAACTCACCCTTAGTATTAACAGAGAATGTTTTTGGTGAAATTCAAAATACTAACAAGTAAGTGTACATGAAATGAGAATCCTAAGTATCGATCAGACAACGCTCAACATTTCGTTGCTTTCGTGACTTTCTTTGTTCAAAGTTACACACACACCTGAGCTATGTTGCTATACTACACACCACAACAACAATAAATTGTTGAGTACTGTTATAATCTACGAAAATACGAAAATGAAAAAATTACTTCGTAAGAACATGCATCTGTGCACACACACACACACACACACACACACACACACACACACACACACACACACACACACACTCATACATGCACACACAGCCACAGCCATAGGTACAAGCTATCTGTCATGTGTATGGGGGCAGTGTCTATGTGTCTGTATGTCTGTCTGTCTGTATGTCTGTCTGTCTGTCTGTCTGTCTGTCTGTCTGTATGTATGTATGCATGTATGTATGTATGTATATATGTATGTATGTATGTATGTATGTACATGTATGTATGTATGTATTTATGTATGTATGTATGTAAGTATGTATGTATGTACGTATGTACGTACGTACGTATGTATGTATGTATGTATGTATGTACATGTATGTATGTATGTATGTATGTATGTACGTACGTACGTACGTACGTACGTACGTACGTACGTATGTATGTATGTATGTATGTATGTATGTATGTATGTATGTATGTATGTATGTGTATGTATGTATGTATGTGTCTGTCTGCATGTATGTTTGTGTGTGTACGTACGTGCGTGTGTATGTGTATGTGTGTGTGTGTGTGTGTGTGTGTGTGTGTGTGTGTGTGTGTGTAATTTATACACACTATGAACATATTGCCTTTAAAGTCTGTCCCAAACTCTTGTAATAAACACTAATGTAACGTGACATGTAGTTCTTAACTAAGTTATCGGGGTGTTCAACTTCAAGTTTTCCGGGCTGGCTCTGTAATTGCTAGCTAACATTCGTGAGATTGTTAATATTTAAATCCATAGAGGTTACGGTGACCTGATCAGTATTTGTGTTCACTGATATATCTGATGCTACAGTTTATATTATAATAAGGCATGCGTAAACCATGTATCTTCCGACCACAAGGGCGGGCTTTGATGAGTGTAAATGATTCAAAAGTCAAGAAGAATACTATATTGCTGTCCTGTCTTTTACCATGAAAGTCAAAAGTCCAGAAGCCTTCACCGCCTTTACAACACACACACACACACACACACACACACACACACACACACACACACACACACACACACACACACACACACATAGGAATACGCTAACACATAATGACAGACAGACAGACAGACAGACAGACGTATGTATGTATGTATGTATGTATGTATGTATGTATGTATGTATGTATGTATGTATGTATGTATGTGTGTGTGTATGTATGTATGTATGTATGTATGTATGTATGTATGTATGTATGTATGTATGTATGTATGTATGTATGAAATCAACATAGATGACTGTAGGGTTTATTGTTGAAGCCATACTGGTGTGTTCTCACGAAACAAGCTAAAATATTACATGTCTGTGTAGAAATATTAGAACTTCATATTCCTCTACTTTAATTCAAACTAAAAAAATTCAAACTGATACGTCATAGGCATCGCTAGAGACATTTTTAAAATTCAATATACGTCAATAGTCGACCAGACCATACAGTGGGAGTCAATTATTCAACTACGCTCACTAGTGTCGCTTTAATATCTTTCAGTCAATGCCAAAAAACTCATTTGGAAGCGAGAAGAATCTACAGCAGCGAGGCCCGAGGAAAAAATATTATTTGGTGAAAGCATTTTTAGCAGCCCCCATCGCAGTCTCAAAAAATTTCATGGCCTTTAAGGCTACATAGATTTGATATGTGCAATTATAGGTGAAACTCTCCATTTAACGCATTCGAGAGATGGACAGTTGTATGGTAACATAGATTAAAATAACAGCAGACTGGTGATGAAATACGACGTGTGGACGATGAGGTCATGTCATATACACCATGACGAACTTTGTGTGTGTATTCGTGTATATATATATATATATATATATATATATATATATATATATATATATATATATATATATAGTTATAGTTATATATATAGTTATATATATATATAGTTATATATATATATATATATATATATATATATATATATATATATATATATATATATATATATATATATATATATATATATATATATAGTTATAATGATATAATATAAAATATAATCATGTCTCTACAATTCTATAATTATAAGTGGAAATCTTGATGTGTATCAGCCCTGGAAATCGATTTAAAATGCCATTTTGATGGTATAATGCTAAATGAACAACTTCATATCATACTTTTAGTCTTTTATGTGACCCTTCCTGTGCTAGATAGTAAGTTCAACAGTTGGAATTTGACTGTTATGCCCCTGTGATTATCGTTAACGAATCAAACTGAGTCAAGGCCATTTGTGTGTCAAAAGTTAATTACTGAACGAAGTTTTCAGAACACAATCGTAACGACAAGTGAGGGATCGATTCGGTTGTTAAACTGTTCACTGTGATTTTGACTGTCGTCAGTAGAACGTCACCAACAAAGGTACGTAGTATGGATTTTAGATCAATATAAATGTGTATAGTTTTGAAGTTAATTGTTATGCCATGTTATCCGAGTTCATCCCGTTTTGTCGCTATTAGATTACATCAGCTCGGATGTTTTAAAATTATTGATGAATGAATGTGAACACCAAACACTTCGTTGAATCTTGCAAAGATGATTCACAGTACATTTTGATTTGTAAGAACGAGAATTATCTAAAGTAATCACATCTCGTGTTTTTGTCGATCGTATCTGACGGATGTTTATCAATAGTCCATGGAGGTATACATACATCCATGCACGGTTGGTCCTACTCTACAACAATGAATGTGTTACTGTTAACATCACAACGGCATGTGATGTCTCGAGTATCGTCTATGAAGTGTTCTGAACACAGGAGAGGTGGAAAACTGTTTACTCTATGACTTAGGAATTACTGCAAAATATGACTTCAAAGCAAGGAAATAACGTTTTTTTGATTAGTCAAGTGTATATCATACTATAATCCAACATGTCAACTTCTCTCCACTATCTGTGATTTTTCTAGATTTTCTATCCGTAGCATTGTTATTTCAGGGATGTGTGGTGAAACATCAGCACCAATACATGGCCAGCAATTATTTTTGTACAAGGTCTAAAGATCGATTCATAAAACTATGGTTGCCATATGATAAGACTAACGTGTACAGTTGATAACCGTGATCAGACAAAATTCTTCCCAATAACCACTTGATTGTATTTACATTGTCTATGTATTTAAAACATATATAAAACTTAAGTAATTTTATTTTAGATGAAGCTGATCTTATCTTATCTAACAAGCGTATTTGCTATCATCTGCTGTCTACATACGGTGCAGGTGAGCTCATGCTATAGTTTATAAATTTGCAGTTGTTAAATTTAGTGTTTGTTTATGGTGGTTGTTATGGTGAAGGGGCAATTCAAATCAATGAATCATAATGCGCATCTTTGTTGTTGCTATGACATCAATGCTAAAATGTCATATGCAAATGTATTTAATTTTGATGTTACTTTTAGTAGAATATAAAGCTAGAACTTCTATAAAACACAACCAATTTAATGTCGGTTAACATCTTTTTAACTGGAAAGTTTTAATTTGGAGACACGTTAAAATGAAAAATAAGAAAAAATATTGGACAATAATGACCCAAAATTTTCATCAGTTTGGTAGATAAATGGTTTACATAGTTTATAACACATTGTCATTCTGATGAGGATCGTCGACGAACTTCACATAACTACTACACTATTTCCGTTATCCTAACTGATATTTTGATTAAATTATATTGTTTGAATTTTCGCCAACCTACCTGTAGACTTGAAAGACTAACTCTGCTACACTATTTCCGCTATCCTAACTGGTATTTGATTTTTTGAATTTTCGCTCGCTCTTCCCCGAAAATTAAAAAAAAATCAAAATGTAAGTTATGA